>NW_026623726.1:145326-147252 GCF_030028575.1 Malurus melanocephalus | reverse complement strand
AAAAAAAAAAAAAACAAAACCAAAAACAAAGAGAAAAAAACAAAAAAACCCCACTCTTACAGAGAGTAAATACACCTGAATTTTTTACAATTTGCTCATCTTTCTTGTTTGAAATGCTTGGCTTTGCACATCCAAAATAACGGCAGCAATGACAGCAATTGACAGCAGTGCTGAAAATYAAGATTCAAAGCCACCACAATTTCATCTGCAGTGCCCTTCTGTCAACACTGAAGTGTCCCTAAATTGCATTTAATGGGTGCTCTCATTTCTTTGATGCAGCAGGTTATCAAACARCCATGGAGACCTGACTGATGGGATGATCAGAGTCACTTCTTTTTGGTTTATTAAGTTACTTTACATTTACATTAACCTTTACATTTACATTGACCTTTAAATTTATATTAACATTTACATTTACATGAACAGCTGCCTGGTGTTCCCCAAACTGATGCCACCCCACAGATTGAAGACCTGGACAGTTCTACCTTTTCTKACTGATGAAGATAAAATTGAGGAAATAAGTACTGATGATATAATATTTTTTTTAAATTTTTGAATACAGAAATTAAGGATTCTTTCACCTGAGACTTTGGAACCCATCCAGACTTCACTCCCAGCTCACACCTCCTGTTTTCCCAGGGGATGTGGAGGGCATTAGCACTGTCCTGTCCTGGAGCTCTGCAGCTTTTCCCTGTCCCAGCTCCTCTCTTGCTGCCCCTGCTCTCTTCAGAATCATTAAAACGTCTGTTTCCCCCCTTTTTTTACCCCTCCATATACTAAAATAATCACTTMTCCATGTTCCTGTCACCCCAACTCGACTTTGAATTCCTCCTGAAAACTCCTTTTTCCTTGGGAATTTTTCCTTTCTTCCAGCTGGCAGCAGCTCTTGGGCACCTCTCAGTGCTCCCCAGCTGCTGCTCCCACGCAGGGCACYGAGATTCCCAGGCTGCTCTTACAATAATAGGAAACTGAACACCCATTCTGGCCACTGCTAATGTGAAAAGATCTTTTGAGCTTTCCTCACAGAAAATGCCAGGGAATGTTCTATTGGCAAACAGCTGTTASCAGCCAGGGCCCTCACCCTGCTCTGGTTTAACTGTTAAAACGGCCTTTTGGACTCACATCTTTTGACTTTTGACTACAAAATTGGGGTTTTTCTTCCTATGTTTCTTCCTTTGAAAATGTTATTTTGTTTTTTAATCTCAATTACCACAAAATCTGGAGTTTGCCAAGCTGTGTTTGTGGCTGCTGGACAGAGACAGAGACAGATTTGAGGCTTGGGGATATTCCCTGGGGCTGGAGGTTTCAGAGTGATTAAACTGGGGAATGGTTGGGGAAGTCACAAACTGCTGATAGGCACCCAGAGCTCTTGGGAAAAACATCTGCATWGGCTTGGATAAAGCATCGCTGTACAGGGGTTTGAATCATGTTAGCTGATAAAATTTGGGCTGATAAAAATTGGGCTTGAAATTGGAGAACCCTGGCACCTATTCAGATTTGAGATGCTGAATGATTTGCCCATTGATTTAGGTCAGTTTATGAGATCACAGAATGGTTTGGGCTGCAAGGGACATAACAATCATCTTGTTCCAGCCTCAGGGACACCTCCCACCATCCCAGGCTGCTCCCAGCCCCAATGTCCAGCCTGGCCTTGGGCACTGCCAGGGATCCAGGAGCAGCCACAGCTTCTCTGGGCACCCTGTGCCAGGGCTGCCCACCCTACAGAGAGGAATTTATCCCCAATATCCCATCTAACCCTGCACTCTGTCAGTTTAAAGCCCTTTGTCCTTGTCCTGTCATTCCATGCCCTTGCAAAAAAGCCCCCTCCAGCTCTCATGTGGATTTATTCAGCCGATTTTTACTTTCTGTGCAGTTTGAATGTTACAGGCATGAATGATGTGATGAAGCCAGCCCAGCATCGAGGTT
>NW_026623726.1:70774-144718 GCF_030028575.1 Malurus melanocephalus | reverse complement strand
GTCCCCTCTCCCATCCCGCACTGCTCTCTCTCTCCAGCAGATGGTACCCGGTGTTTACGAACGGCTCCGCTCTGCGTTATTCCATCAAAGGCGGCTCCATCCCGCCCGTGTTTCTCCTCTCCTCTCCCTGGATCCGGGAATGCCCCGATCCCCGATCCCTGCGTGCTCCATCCCAGGTGGGGCAGGATGGAAGGTTCCCCATCTTTATGTGTGATATTGTTTTATCGCCCTCCAAATCATCCATCAGCGCTGGCCGCTTCTGTGAGCCCGCAAAAGCGGCCGCGGGCTGGGGACGATCGCAGCCATCGCCAGCCCGAGGGGACCAGGAACATCAAAAACACTCCAGTTCAAACCTGGGCTGAATCCGGGAGATAGTTTCCCATGTACATTGCATTTTTACACACACTTAAAAATCCTAAAATACATTTGTAGGTGTTTGTGCTTTTTAAGAGGATGTTGGTAACATTAAAAAGGATAATAATGTCACAAATTGACTGATTTTGTGCTGCCCTTGGGTCACCAAGCACTCTCATGAAAGTTTAATTTAAAGATCTGTTTCCCAAACCATGTTCCTGCAGGTTTATTTTATTCAGAGAATCACTGAGTGGTTTGTGTGGGAAGGGACCTTAAAGCCCATCCAGTGTCACCGTGTCACCCCTGCCATGGCAGAAACACCTTCCACCATCCCAGGGTGTTCCAAGCCCTGTCCAACCTGGCCTTGGGCACTGCCAAGGATCCAGGGACAGCCACAGCTTCTCTGGGCACCCTGTGCCAGGGCTGCCCACCCTACAGGGAACAATTCCTTCCCAATATCCCATCTAAACCTCTTCTGTTTCAGTTAAAACTATTCCCCTTGTCCTGTCACCCTCTGCCCTGTGAAAAGCTGCTCCCTTGGCGAATTTCCCTGTGAGCACACCCCAGACTTTCCCATGGGATGAGTACAGACTTGTGAGCTTTGTGCTGCTCCTTCCTGGAATTGCTGCTTTCTGCAGACACCAGGCCGGTGTTTGGACTAGTTGAGCTCTGGTTTTTCACTTGCACAGAATGGCTTCATCAYCGTGCCAGTGCACAAAGCAGAATCAGACAAATGCTCTGTTAAATAGCCAAAAAAAAATTAAAAATCAATATGTAACACCAGTGTAATTCATTGCGCTCTAAGTAAGAACTCTTTTTGTGATTACTGATTGTAATATAGAACAAAAAAAAAAAAATTAAACCCTCTTTTTATTTTATCCAGATCTATTTCAAACTCCTGCAAATATTCTATGTGATACTGGCATCATTACGAGTTTACTTCTGCAGTTCACAAYCGTGTCTTCCAGCTACAGGAACAACCATAAAAAAATAATTCCAGATCAACCCTGTAAATATGACCGCAGCGACCCGGAGCAGAGGGAAGGCTGATGGGATGAGGCTCTGGCCTGAACATCAGCCTTTTACACCCAGATCCATAAATAGCTTATTTTGAAAAGATAGCTAAATGTTTCCCCACAGATATATAAACATTCTTGCATGTCTGGAAACACTGTGTTGTAACCCAGCATACCATGGCCACCAGTGGAGCGGAGCTTTTTAAAACAAACAAACAGCAAAGAAATGACGATGGGCACCAAAACATGAAAGCAAATTTTTCTGGAAGGTTTTTTTGTTGCTGCCCTATTAAAATGAAACAGTCTGGGGATTTTTTCAGAAGGTTCAAAATATTGACGGTCTCACCTCCCYGCTTTTGTTTCTGAGCTCCTCCACCTTCAGCTGCAGCAAAGTTTTTTGAGATTAAGCGTAATTTCTCTCCAACCCTATCCAGTTAATTATGTTTACACAAGAAGAAACCTCAAATTTAATGAAAGTTWGCAATAATTAGAGAGTGCCTTAACCTGCTCAGCGCAAACACTGGCTYAGTAGAAATGTGATGAAGGGCTCTCCCCCTGCAGTTCCTGGTTTTAATATCTAATGAGGATCTGAAAGTCAGTAAAATGAGAATTGTCCTGATAGACAAACAAAGTTGATGCTCTGCTAAGCAAGAGCCACCCCCTAATCCGTGTAATATTCTCATTACTGTTAATTAAGTTGAAATGAAAGAGTAGGCTGCAGAACTTTAACAGAGCAGTGACAGAGACACTCACTGATCTCTCGGTGGTGCCGAGACAGAGTTGGCTCCTTCTCTCATCCCATTCCTTATTTTTCTTTGCTGTGTTTGGGGCTGTGGGTGTCCCAATGTCCCCTGCTCCACTGGAGATGATGCCTTAGGATTTTAACTTCTCTATTTCTTGTACCCCTGGAATTCTTTAGTTTATAACTCCAGACTCCACAGACAGTGCTGAGCTCCTGCTCTCCCATTTTTACACAAAACAATTCCTCTGCAGCCCCAAACTCAAGGACACCTCCCTGGGCCAGGCCCCAAGAGATGGAAACAACAGAGAATTGGGGGAGCCAGCTTGGAGTGAATGACTGCATTGGCTGAGCTGCAATTGGAGGATTCAGCCCCGATGGGCAAATGGACAAAAGTGAGAAAGGGTGAAAAACCCATGAGCCATTGTCCATTGTGGCTGTGGGACTGCCCTGGATGGCCCTGAAGGCCCTGCAATAAACAGAATTTTGGATTCTCTCAATTTTGTCCAGTTTCTGTTTTAGGTAAACTGGATTTTAAGCATCAGAAGCACTGAGGGAGGGGTGCTGAGATCCCAGAGCACAGCACAGATGTTTAATCCAGCAGGACACATCTGTACACATCTGTACACTGCCCACAGCCCGTTCTGCACCTCTCCATCCTCCCTTTGCGGGTGCCACCGTTCCTCCCAGACTCTGAGGTACCYGTTCCCAGTCACAGAGATCGTCCTGTCCTTCCCAAACCAAGATTTCCAATTTCCATATCAAGTGTTGAGCAAAACCAGAAACACGTGGCTGTTGCTGTTGGGTTCCTGCACTACAAAGTTTTCTTTCCTGACTCCTGATGTAACTCCGGCCTGACGTCGCCTTTTCCACTGGAAAACCAGGACATTTCCCTCTGCTCCAGCTGTCACCACAAACACCCGTGGCAGTGGATCCCTCCACACGTGTGGGACCTTCTGAGAGGTCCTTGCCCTGGCAGGATTTTTCCCTGTGGACAGCCAGGGACATTTTCCATCCTCTGGCTTGGAGCTGTTTGCTCAGGAAACCTTCTCCAGGTGGGATGGAGGGCTCTGCCTCTCTGGTGAGGGATGGAAATGGAGCTCAGGGCTCCTGGAATTTCATCTCCTGCAGCCTGACCTTGCTGTAGACCCTCTGTCCTGCTGCTCCCTCCATCCTTCCAGCACCAAAATGGGTCACTCATGGCCTGCACTCATCCTCCAGTGCTGATCCAAAATCCTCACATCCTATGGGAGCTGTGTGTATCTCCCTACTCCAGCTATTTGTCTTCTRATGAGTAGATAGAAAGTAAATAAAAATAAACTGCCACTTCTCCCTGTTAATCAGGCAGATCTATACAAAATAGAAGTAATTTTTTACATTGAAAAAAACCACAGTAAGTGAGGTAGGCCAGTRTGCTTCTAGCTAGGAAAGTTCAGCACGGATCTATTGCATTTATCATTTTGATAAGGACATTTGATAAACTTCTGTACTCCACTCAAGCATTGGAGCCCTCTGTAGTTCTGGTGCAGGAGAGGGGTCAGTGCCAGGGCTGCWGGGGACACCAAGGGGTGGCACAGGTGACATTGGTGCAGTTCTTTCTGAAACAGAAGGTTTGTTCCCCTGCTCCTTCCAGCAGGCATCACCACCCCAAATCTGAGGGAAAACAGGGCAGCCCAAAGCCAGGAAAAGCACTTGGATCCCAGCTGTGGCCTGAGAGAAGCTGCTCAGGGCTGGAGAGCTCCGTGTCCAGCACCAAATGTGGCTCAGGTGGTTCAGCCCTGACCCTGGGACCCGACAGAGGAAATTCAGCCCTTTGATCTTCATCCATCAGAACGGCAAAAATCACTCCAAATGTCCAGCCTGACCATGTCCCAAATGTTTGTGGAAGCTCTGACTCCCCACCTGTGGCTGGAAACAGTGTCACAGCTCTCCCTGGCCTGGTAACACGGAATAAATCATTTATGCCAATCTGTTGTTAACAACTCTTTTCTTCCTGGGGATTATTTACACTCTGTGAATTTCACCTTCTGGGAACAACTCCTACGGATAAATCCAACTCATGAAACAGCTCCACTGTATTTTGGCAGGTAAGGAAGTTAATGTGAGTGGAAAGAAGTTAATTCAATTCTAATTCAAACTTTTTTGAAAAACAGAAACTTTAATATTTTTATGTATTATCCTACACCATCAAGAATTAATTCTTAAATAAYTCTTCCAAAGGGCACATTTCTATTTCATACTTTAAGTGTTCATGGAATACCAGAGAAACCTGATTTATTTCTTATAACAATCAGAGTACATAAATGTCAGTCCATTTGCTGCAGAATCCCCATGAAGGAGAGGTGCTGAAGACGAAATTAGCCCCAGGCTTCAAATTATATCTTGCTGGAACCTAAATCACATTTTTTTGAAAGCTCCTAAAATGCGTGGGAGAGGGTAATGATCTGCACTGAGATAACACAAATAATTTTCTCTGTCTTCACAGACTGCAATTAATTGGTCCTGAGCGTGGTTTTAAATACGTGACATTAAAGAAACACATGGTTCCCCCACAGGAACTGCTGCCCTGCATTTTAATGTTGCATCATCATCTTGTTTTTTATTCCTGGCCATGTGATATTGACTCTGGAACAGGAGGCAAGATGTTTTAATTGCACATAAATAATTATGCAAATGTAGATAGCGACTCTTGTTGAAATTAATCATTCATTAGCAGCGTGGGGAAAAAAAAAATTAAAAAATAAATGGCAATCAGGTGAGATATTGCTGCTGAAAGCTGAGCTGAAATTCTGTTTCATTTCTCAATCAGCCTTCATGAAATGTGCCTGATGAATATCGATTCACCTCGCTGGATAAATCTGCCTGAGGGAGGAGACACTTCCCAGTGAGGGAAAGGAATATTTGTAATAATTAAAGGCYCATCAAGAGATCACAAAGCAACTTATGGAGGAGGTTAAACTGCTTTTACTCACTTGTCTGAATAAGGAAAGGGTAACGCAAAAGAGACACTTCAGCTGAGTTATTAAAAAGGCATTGAATATTAAAAACATTAAAATCCCCCCAAAACAGAGGTGGCAGCTGGCTCTGCTCACAGGAGCATCACAAAAACAGCTGAGGGCTTTTGCTGACCTTTTGCCCTTTACTTGATTGCCTGTTTCTTTAAAGAAAGTTTACTTTTTTTTCTTTTTTTTCTTTCCCCCTTTAGTTTTTTCTCCTGCTATCCCCATGAGGCATTCTTTCCTATGAGTCATCCACACCATAAAGAAATTACTGTTTGGCTCAAAGCTCTGCTCCCATGCCTGGAATCAACATTTTTTCAGTGAGAGATAGGAAATGAGCTGAATTTGTGGGTGATTCACTATTTACTATTTTGACCTGAGATGTGTTTTTGCCACTCACTTTAAGAGGAAAGAAAATCAGGCAATAAAATAYCTAAAAAGGCCAAAGCTACATGGGACACAAGGCATTTACATGCTCTTTAACAGTTTCTTTTCATCATATACAGTAATAATCCCTTATATTTTTGACACTGATTTTACATTTTATTGGGATGATTAATGTGAATACTTTTATTCCACAGTGTCATCTTAAGTATTTAAAATCCCCCTATAAAATGTGTTTTCTCCTACAACTCAGAAACGTGGTATTGTTTATGCATTTATATTTTTTATATGTGTATTGTATCTCATAATAAAGCATTTTTTTCAGYATATAAATAGCCTGGATGCAAAAATCATGTAAAAATATATAAAACCAGAGTAATCCTGTGCACTAAAGTTCAAGGACAGCGTACCCAGAGACAGAATCTGGACTATACAGCCTAAAGGAGTGAAAACAAAGCCCTGAAAGCCTCTCTTGAACCTGCTGCAAGTCACTTTCTAAAGTTAGATTTAGACATTTAGGTCATTATAAAGCAGATGCCGCCACCAAATTTGTTTGGCTGTAGCCTCASTGCAGCATTTTGCCAGTAGAAACAAATTAGAAAATGCTGGCTACCTCCTCAAACTCYTCTGATTTATTTGTTTCAAACCAAAGCAGAAAGTTCTAAAGTAGCACATCTCCATCCCTGGCAGATATTTATGAAGAAGGCAATGATTTCAATTTCAACTGCAGGAAATGGAACACATCTGGGATGGAGAAATCCCTTTTCTGGTGTCCATCACTTCAGGTGAAAGGGAAGGAGGAGGAAGATGAGATGAGGATATTAATTTTCCCAAAAAAAGTCTCAACATATTTAAAAAAATATATCAACTAAAATATTGTTGAGAATGTTTTCTTCTGGTTGGAATGAACATTACCCATGCTGTTCTCYCAGGACAGCTTCTGGAAATGAAGAGGGATTTTCCAGAGCATCTGGTGTTCTCTATTTCAATGATATTTTTGCAGCCACAAAGTGATGAAGCCTCTTCTCTGTGCTCCATTCCAGGAGAAGCTACCAATGACCTCTTGTCCCATAAAAGCCACCCAACATATGCAACTGTAATTTTTATTTCACAAATCCACGATTTTTCGACGGGAGGAAGAATGGATTTTAAAGCCCCACACCTTGGAAGCAGCTGGATCAGTGTGTACTACCCTAAAACACCTCGAATGGCAGAAAGCCCGTGTCAAACAACCCAAAACTTCCATTTACAAGCAACATTTGAAGCCATTTTTGGAGTCTATTAATGAGTGTGAGTGTGTACAACCACCACCTAAAACAGCTTCGACATTTTCCGATTTCTGCTTGGCTGCGATGACTTTAACCAATTCCTCAGAAGGGTTTGATGTCCAGCTGGGCATTTGCTGTGCTCCTCATGGCCAGGAGCCTGTTGGCCATCACTGGACACATTAGGGATGTTCTCCTGATGACCACATCCATGGACACTGCTCTGGATGCTGAGATGTCCTGAGGTTTCTCTCCTTCTCCTCACCAGTGGATTTGAGGGGATCTCTGCTCCCATTCCCCAGCTGTTGGGGCTCTCACACTGATCAAAAGCAGAGCCATTCTGAGCCTTTTCCACTTGGGTGAGTGATTTCAGGAGGATGCAGCAGCTCTCACAAACCGTGGCACAGTTTGAGCCCAAAGGCAGAGCGCTCCAAGCGCAGGAAATGAGAGCTCAGCAGCGTTTCTGTCTCATTTCTGGAGCAGCCCAGCCCCGTTCCTCCTCCTTTTCAGAACATGAAYAATGTGTAGAACAGCAGATATGTATTGTTCCTGTGAGCTGGGGGTTTGTCCATTGTTAATGCAGTGAAAAATACTGACTTTTCACACCGTTTTCTTTGTAAAGCCAGCAGTTGGCTACCAGCAAACGCCAAGCCAGGTCCACAAAAACAATGAGATGACACGATTAAAACTCCCAATTCATCTTAATCCAGGGCCCTCTGGCATGAACATTATAATAAAGCCTTAAATAAATAGTTATAAGAACCATTTCTGTCATCACATCCCTGAAGCAGAGTGGAAAAGGCAGCAGAAATGAGGTGTCTGAGTGTTCTGTCTCCTTGCTGGTGACTGCATTTTGTGTTTGAAATCGTGACACTGAATGCCACCATCAGGTTTGTGATGGCTCTCATTTCACTCTTACCCAGTGAGCAGAATTTTTTATTGATGTACTTTTATAGGAATTTGAGGTGGAAGATTCAGCTCCTGTGAATTAACCCCTTGGGAAATGAAAATCAGGAATGTCCTCTCTCCTGTTTTGCTGTTGCCTGGAGTTGGGATTCTTTCAGAGGGTTTGGAAGCAGGCAGCATTTTGTTCATTTGACATGACCTAATCACAGTGAGTTATTGGCAGCTCTGGAGCTCAGAATCTCAGCTCAGAATCTCCAGAAAGCAGCCCATTGATAATTCTGTGTGGGGACTTGATCAGCTCAAACCACCCAAATGTCACATCAGCTTCGTTCCCTGATCAACCTTGAATTTGTGCCCAGAGCTGCTCCATCCTCTGCAGGCAGAGAAACAGGCAGGTGGCACCCAGGAAAAATAAAAAAAATATGGGAGAGATTCACCCAAAGCCCAGCTGTGTTATAGAATTTCGTGCTGAGGAGACAGAATGGATTTGTGCTGGGACAGGAGACCTGGAGGGAGATTTTGCATTTTGGTTTGGAAGTTCACAACCAAAGAGGATTTGGGGCTTTTCCAGAGACACCCCTGCTGCTGCAATGATTGAAAAGMTCACGGTGAAAAATCCATTTGCTGGGTTCTCATCTGGGTTTCCACCATGACCCACTGCATGAGGGAGCCCACAGAACACAATTAATTTGTGCCTTGCAATTCCTGCCTGCTCAGGAGGTGGAATTTCAGAGCATTTCAGAGCATTTCAGAGCATTTCAACTTGTTTTCCTTCAGCTGAGATTTTTCCATCGTGGTTGCATCTTTCAGGTGTGGCACATTATTTGTGGGAGCCCTGAGGTGGGATTCAATAAAAGCCAGCCAAGCCCAAGGCAGGGTGCACCTCGAACAGAAAAGGTGCTGTGAAGAATTTGTGCTTATTTACCCTGGCAAAAAGCAATTCAAACATGTTTTCCCCAAGAGTTAAGGCAAACCTGCTGTTTGAGTCCTTTAATACCAAAGGTGGCTGAATTCCCAGGCAATAGAATGGCTGAGACAAATCACCATTTCCTCTTCAAAAAATGGAAATGGTGTACAATTGTTCCTTTTTCTTTTTTTTCTTTTTTTTTCTTTTTTCCTTCATCACTTTCTGGGGGGAGCTACAATAGAATTCAGCCAATTGTGACTTTTCACAGCGTGGGGGAGGAGAGATGATGGRGTTGGAGCTCATTTCTCATTCATAATGACCCCTTTACAAAACTCTATCTGTGTTTCCAGCACCCACAAATTCAAATAATTTTGAAACAAATAATTAATCTTTCTCTTTCATTTCATCCACAAGCTGTGGCAGTGGCACTGTTCAGCTGACCCATAAATAAACATATTTCTATATATATATTTATATTCTGTATTCATTTATTTGTGGAGTTTTTTACTCYTTGCAATCAGAGCATTTAAATGCATCACCAAAAGGCAGCTTGTGGAAAACACTGATTGAAAACACGGGAAGTTGCATCAGAAACAGATTTTTTTTTTTCTCCTGCATTCTGTGGATGGTGATTTGCTCCACTCTCAACTATTGGGGGAAATAGCAGGGAAAATACATTTCCTTTTCTGCTGAGTGCCAGGAAACCCCATGGAGAGCCAACTTCAGTGTCGTGGTGATCCCTGGCATGTTCTGCCAGCTGAGAGTCTGCTTGACCTCAAATGCTGTGTTTCCTATTAATAATTACTCAACAAAAGCTCAGTTATGTATTATTCATCATTCATAGCTTTTTTTTTCATTAGAGGTGGACACCACCTGCRCTGAACTCTGCAAAGCAGCCCTGGATCAGCTGTCACAGATCTCTGAGTGTCACCAGGATGATGAAARACACAACTATCACTGCAAAACCATTCTTTCTTTTTTTCTTCCTTAAAATTTACTGCTTTTTTTTTTTCCCTCTAAGTTAACAAATTTTTGTTCTTGCCCTGCCTCTAATTGTGTTTATTTGTTCATGTTAGAGACAGAAAGAGAAGCTGCTGCTGTAAGAGTGGAAACAAATCCTAAATCATCTTAAGTCCTGGCCTGCATCTGGCACAGCTTCATTTAGCCAACAGAGGCTAAATGGGTTTGTAAATCCCACAGAAAATGTCAAAGTGAATCAACTTCGGGCTTAGGAAAGAGTGCTAACGATTACAGAAGGTTAAATTACACATAGGACAGCTTTCTTTTCATTTCCATCCCAGGCTGCTCCAGTCCATTAGTGTGGGCAGTAAAACCTCAACTGGACCTTTTAGTCTGTAAAGAAAATAAGGGTCCAGTTTAACAAGGGTGGTTTATGCAATTTAATTTTATTTTTTTCCCACAAACACGAAAAAAAAAGAGAAAAAAAGAGAAAAAAAAGAGAAAAAAAAGAGAAAAAAAGAGAAAAAAAGAGACATCTGTCAGGAGCAAGATGCCCCATCCCAAGAGCTGTGCCAGGGGCTGCTCCTTCCAGCACAACAGGAAAACACGGCTGCAGCTCTGCCACTGCATTTATGGGCACACTGAGTTGTTTTAATGTCATTTCAAGCATTCAGATTCTGGCTTGTAACAAAACAGGGACCTTGGATGCCAGGCTGGAAAATCAAACAGCCCCAGAAAGCTCTGCCTACATGGGGCAGGGAACAAACAGGGGGTCTGGTGGGTCTTGGGGGGGATGTGATGTAGAAAAGCATCCTSAAATCACCTTTCCTGGCCAGTCTGTCAATCATTTGTCATTCCCTTTCACTCATTTCACTTTGATGAGATCAAAGACAGCTCTGCTCGAACAGTGACTCCAAGCAGTACTTTAATAAAGGTGTTTCTTTTTATTTGTACGACTCCTTGTGATTTTTTTTTAATTCACTTGCTTTAAAATTATTTCTTCCTTTCCTCTTCTTCCTCCAGTGTCTCAGGATTGAGGTGAGCAGCAGACACTCCTTACTCACAGTTTCTGTGKCAGTTTGGTAACCTGGGATCTCCTTACCCTGGAAGAAACTCTCTCCACAAAGTTCAATTCTCATTTAGATAAAAGAATCACCAAATTCTGGTCTCCAGTTCCCCAAACCCCTGCACMCAGCAGAAACACCTGCTCTCAGTTTTACAGAGTTTCTAAATGTACTTATTATCCTTTCATGCTCCTTCCATAATTTCTACACCTTGAGCTGACAGCAGTGCAAACAATTCCCGGCCTTAAAATTAAAGGTTTTGGAAAAGGCAAAAACAGACAGGGTGAATAAAGTTTTAAAAACTTTCCAAGCAGTTTGTCAGATGGTTTTTCCTCTGCAGCAGGAGGCTGGCAGCAGCGACCTGTGCTGGGAAATGCTCAGKGCACCAGCCTGCCCTGGGTATTTGTAGGCTAATTCTTGTTTTGAGTGTAACTCTTGACTCATGGAAAAATAATCTGAGTGTTTTGGGCCGGTCCCTGAGTTGATCTCCCTTCAACTGAGGGCTGCCTGTTTCGAAACACGCGTGGAGAAGTTTTCACGGTAATGTTTTTATCCTTTCAGAGGGGCAGGAGCTCCCGGCAGCTGTTTCTGTGTGGGTGTCTGAGCTTCTCCAGGCAGAAAAATTCAGCTCTCAGCCTCACCCGACCCCTGCGCTGCTGCCTCCAAACACAAAGTGACATTTTTCTCGTTAAAAATTGATGCTGTGATGCGGGATTAAATCAGGGTTTAACCAGAGCGCTGCTGTAGGCAAATGGCAACATCCCCCTGAATTTACCGGGCTGGGAGGAACATCCACMAAAAAAAAAAAAWAAAAATCCAAGCGGCTAAATTTAGCCCGGATAGGAAATTAGCTGGAGGTTAAATAAAGTTTTCTGCTACTTTGTTTTGTTTTTAGATTACCCAAGAGATGTTCCTTCCTGGAAAGGGAAATAGGACGGAGATTCTGTTTTTCAATCCCGTCGTTTACGTGGGCTCGTTTCAAATAGGTTTTATTGTGTGTTTGTGATTTAAACCTCTCATTTTCAGATGGAGGGGTTTGAGGTGCTGGTGCCAGGTCTGTGTGTAGCTCATCTCCTCTCAGAATTTCCCTCCTGGGCAGGGGGCACCTTCTGACCTGCCCTGAATGCAGGTGGACAAGGTAAAAGTTTATTAAAAAAAAATTCCCTTGCACCTAGTAGTTAGAATCGGTATTTGTTGCAAAATTGCATTCCAGAGGAGATGAAAAATTACAAGCTTTGCTGTGTAATGTCTAAGCCAGAGGAGACAGAGCTCCTCAATCCAGCAGCTCCAGCCAAAGCTCTGTGAAATCTAACCCACAGACGTGCTGGATTCATATTTTATCATCCACCCTAACATTTCTGCCTGGACATCATTGTGCTTAGAGAGACACTTCTAAACCTCAATCCTGGACTCAGCAGCCACAGCTGGCTGCGTGTCTGCTTGCACACACCAAACCAGRGCTGAAAATCCTCATTTTTTCCTTAAATACACCACTTTTCTTCGTACACATGCCGTTTTCTCCTGCTTGCYGTGTTTTGCAACGATCAGGCAGAAGTATCTGTAGGAAAGCACCCAGCTCCAGGTTTATTTACCGATCCGGGATATAAATCTATCTGCCTGAGCAAACACAAACTGTTTGAACAGTTGCTGGAGCAAACACGAAAGATGAGGTGCGCTGGAAAGGATTCCAAAAATGCTCTGAAAGTTGGGGCTTGGCGTTTTGGGTTTATTTTTTTATTTTGTTTTGTTTAACAAAGCTACACCATCACTTCTTATAACTTCTGGGAAGGGAGAAGAGAGAGGAGGGAGAAAGAGGAGCTCAGTATTTGTAAAACGAGGGGGTTTTGCTGGAAGCGCTTTTGGGGAGCTCCAGCGGGAGATTTGCGCTCCTAAAGCCTCCTGCAAACCCAGGGCTGTCACAAAAYGTAGGAGAAAGAGGAAAACAGCCCTGGAGGGGGCTGATCCCGTCCCGCTGGGCTGGAAAGGGTGGGATCCGCAGGGAAAAGAGGGAGAGGGAGCGATTCGGTAGCAACGAGAGCCGGGGATTGCCAGAGAGGGAATATCCCTGTKCTGTTCGCTCTCCCCGGGCTGTTCTTCCAAGGAAAGCGGCATTTTCCGATCAGGAAATACCGCTGTCTCTGCAGGGTTTGGGCAGAGATCGGGCAGGGCTCCCGGGGCCGGAGGGGATTGAGGGAGTGAATCCTTCCTGAGCCTCTGCCTGCAGGGAGATGGAGGGATCATCTCCGGAACACGAATAGAGGATGTGGGAGGATGTTCCTTGCGTCTCAGATTGCTGCTTTTTTGTAATTATAGAATCACAGGGCGGTTTGGGATGGAAGGGATATTAAACATCCACCTCCTGCCATGGCAGGGACACCTCCCACTGTCCCAGGGTGTTCCAAATCCCAATGTCCAGCCTGGCCTTGGGCACTCAAAGGGATCCAGGGGCAGCCACAGCTTCTCTGGGCACCCTCACAAGAAAGAATTCCTTCCCAATATCCCATCCAGCCCTGCCCTCTGGCAGTGGGAAGCCATTCCCTGTGTCCTGTCCCTCCAGACCCTTGTCCAAAATCCCTCTCCAGYCCTCTTGGAGCCCCTTTAAGCTTCTTCTCCCTGGATCCTTCTCTTCTCCAGGCTGAACAATCCCAATTTTCTCAGCCTTTCCTCACAGCAGAGCTGCTCCATCCCTCTGATCCCCTTTGCTCTTCTCTGGACTCGTTCCAGCAGGTCCATGACCTTCCTGGATGCAGTGTCCAGGTTGGGTATTACATCCCTAAACATTGCCTTGAAGTCCTGCCTGATTTAGGCCAGAAGAGTGTGAGAAACAATCTCTGCACTGCAAAGCTTGTATTTCCCTGTTGCACACATAAAATAATTTTGGTGGCATACTTTTTGGGATATAAGAGACCCGTGAGTGATGCTAAAAAGTAGGGACAGAAAGAAAGATATTTTTAGCTTACTGGAGAGACCACTGTTGTCCTCACATGCACTTCATAAATAATTTTTTGACTTTCTGAAGATTTCTGAGGACTACATTATTCAAAGCATCCAGCTATTCCTCCYGAGACTGTGTTCACTGACATGAAACGCTCACTGAATTTAATTATTAATATTTTTCCAGTATCTCWGAGTTTTTCCTGGCTCTGTACAACATGTGCAAGTTTGCCTATCAAAATGACGAGAAAAAGATGGAGCTGAACGTGCCCTTGACCATGGCACCTTTCCACAGCATTTCTTGCCAGCCTTCCTCAGGACCATTGTGGTGACAGTCTCATTTCATCACAGCATTTCCCCCCGTGGTTCCTGATAAGACAAGCTGAGGATGCTGCTTTTAAAAAAGAAAGGGGAAAAAAAAAACCAAAAACAAAACAAAAAAAAAAAAAAAAAAAAAAAAAAAAAAAAAAAAAAAAAAAAAAAAAAAAAAAAACAAAAAAAAAAAAAAAAAAAAAAAAAAAACCACAGAAAAACCCCCAAACTAACAAGACAAGCAGAAAGGGAAGACTGAAACTGAGCACTGAATCAGAATTATATTGTGAATTTCTTTTGCCTATACTGACTTAGGAAAAAGTTTTATGCTACAGCTCCCAGTATTCCACCTCCCTGGATCTTCCAGAGTGCTCTGCACCACTGGAAAATCCCATTACAAAATGACACTGTGGAAAATCTTTTTCTTCACAAGGTGCAACCACTTTCCTTTCAGCTGAATGATGGTGGCAGGAGAGGCCACAGATATTTTTCCTTGCTGGCTGTGAAATTTGGGGTGGTGTTTGAACAGGTACACAAACAGGAACAATGCAGCACAAGTTTTGAGATTTATCCTGTTTCTCAGAAGGTGCTAATATGGTTTATATGTAACGTGCAGATTTCTGGAAAATTATGAATCACGTACTCCTCTTCCTGTAAAAATGTCAGCTGTTCTCTAGGATGGCAAATCTGTAATTTCTTCCAGAGACCAAAACAAATTAAGTAAGACTAATGAGAGCAGTGGAGGGAACATTTTGAAGAATGGGAAGGAGGGAAGATTGCAAAATGGGAATTTTGCAGCACATCTGTGTTGGGGAAGGGGAGAGGGGTCGGTTTCATGTGGATAATGTGGTTTGTGCATGGCACTGGTGCATGGTAACAAAGAGGATTTATCACACACCCGTTCATTCTGACAGTGATTTATTGGAGATTTTTATGAAGTATGCAGGCTTCTTTAATGCTTCTTCCTGTTGACTTTAGTCCTGTTTGCRTTGGATTAAGGATTGTCTAGGGCAAACCAGGTGAGACACCAAAGGAATTGGCAAAGGCCTTGCAGCAAACACTGTCCATCCCCTGAGTGGGAAGGTGCCAAATGCCAACAATCCCAAAGAGTGGGTGTTGYACAGACAGGAACAAACTCGTGTGTGCTTGAAAATGCCTTCACGGCCTTTGCAGTGCTACAAAAACAYGCTGGGTGTTAAATTTCCTTGTGATATTCACCCTTTATGGAGACTATCTGTGTTTCTCTTCTTTAATCACCTTTGAGGAGCCAAAACACCACAAAGGAATAATTCCCGTTTGTGAACTCTTCTTTCAGGTGAAACCTCATCACGCAGAYGGAGTAAGCAGAATTCCCATAGCAAAAATGGCATTTCTGCCTGTTTGTGAAATTCCCTTCATTTAGAGCAGTAATTTGATGTCGAGAAGAAAGGCAAACAATTACAGCAATCCCTCTCTGTGCTACAAGTACATTCATGCTTTGTCTGCCTCCTGACTGCAAAGACAATATTTACATATGCATACAAATCACACTGCAGATTGAACCACTGCTAGGACTGCAAATATTAAARCTGGACTGTTTTGTTTATATTTTAAAGACCTGATGATCGGGAAATGCCGAGGCATCGATAAAATCGATGGCTGCCAGGTGGTTTTTCAGAGCCCATCTTYAGGAATTTGCTTTCTGAACACCTGCAGACGTTGGGCAATAAGGAAATTTATTTCATTGGCACCTTCCTGACCAAGCCCTGGATCATCCAGCAGGGTTTGAAGAGGAGACCTGTGCTGGTACCTGATGTATTTTCTTCCTGAGGAGCAGGAGAGGCTCTGGGAGTGTAAAGAGCAGCACAAAGAATCTGTCTGCCTTCAGCTGCATGTTGAGATGCCAGTGAAGAAGATTATCACAGTACACACGCTGCCATTTAATTATGCCCTTTCCTGTAAGGAAAGCCTGGCTTTAATTAAACGGCAAAACAAAGTGAGAACTTTTCTCCGAGCCATTTCGAAGTGCTCACTTCCTCCTCTGTGTGCTGCGGTTTATTAGATTTGAATGAGTAATGGGGTGGTTTTCATTTGTTTAGTAAAATTAAAGTGGTCAGTAACAATTTCCTGTCTGAGCAAACCGTGGGCCGATTAATGACACCGGTGATGGTGCTGAAAAGGGGGTTTTTTTTGCAGCTCACAGGTTTTGCTGCCTCTCTGCTGCTGCTGCTGCTGCTGYTTGGGGCTTTCCAGAGCTGCTGGTGCTTCACTCTTCAGCCTCAATTCTCACTGAGATAAAAGTTGTGCTTCCAGGGCTGGGCTGGCCCAGGTGCAGCTCAAAATGTGCCCTTAGGACTGAACACAAAGGCAGCATGGAGATTTTGAAGCAAAATTGATCTTCCTTTTCACCCAAACGTTTAATAATTTGCATTTGCCCAGGGCCAAGCCTGGGTGTGGGGTGTGARCAGTGGAACCATCCATGAGATGTCCAACTTTGGAGCGGGCATTTCTCATTTTGGGGTGTCAGAGAAAGGGTTTGCTGGTCCTCTGCAGCCTGTTTTCCTCTGTTGCTGTAGGGATGGCCRTCCCTACCATGGAATCTCTTTGGTTTTCACTGAAACACATCCTGCTTTAACCTGCATCAAGCAATTTCACAGAACTCCATGATTCTGGGTCAGAACTCTATGGCATCCCATTAATTTGAAGTAGCAGCAAAACAGGGAGAAAAATCAAATGCATTGTGCAAGCCTTGACGTGGGATTCAGTATTTTCACTGCTCCTGAAAATCTCTGAGAACTTTAGCTCTGTTTATACCTGAAAAGGGCTGCACATAACCAGGGCTGACACTCTCCCAACCTGAATTGCAATTACCAGGTGATCAGGCAATATTTATCCATCGGTTTTCCCACACACATCACAGATTTTTGCCTGAATTTTTTTAGTTATCTCTTCATAGATCAGACACACTGATAGGTGCTGACCAACTCACCCAAAATCCGGGGTGACACAGTCATCCTGCATTTGGGAAAGGATGAACTCCACCCCAGCTATTCCTGCTATGTCTGGATGCTGATGTGGTATTTGTGGTAAGTCAATGCTTTCTGCTCATAAAAACAGCTTGCACTCTGATACGACATAGAAGAAAATAAAAACGAAAAAAATTAGGCATAGTCCATGAATTTTAAGATGTGGCGACAGACACAGAGGCAACACACCAGGCTTGTTGCAACACCGACTGAGCCTGTGACAAAAATGCTGTCTCCAGTTATTGCCGTGCAGCTGCTGACAAATATAATGCCTTTGCCATCAGTAGGCAAATACAAGGGCCTGTCAGCACCTAAGGCTTCAAAATCCTGCACCAACATCCAGCAGCTTGTTTAAAGAGCTGATTCAACAGGCTGCTGACATGGGGTTTTGCTACATTTCTTCAGCCTTTACCCATTGATCCTCACGTCCACATATGACCATGAACTCATTTGGCACKTTCTGGAGGCTGGAGGGTGTTTGAAGGGTCACAGTTAGCTAGAGAGTTCATTARCACAGGTTCTGTAAATGRAATAGTTTGTACATCAATGGCAGTKYTTCCTATAAGGGATGCCAGKGCRTGAATTGCTCCAAGAATTGTTCCAGCCAAGTTTCTGTTCTGAACTATTGGAGTTCCCTTGAATTTTACTGATTTTGGTGTTGGAAGGAGAAGCTTAGCACCTCAAAAAGAACATTGGTAGCACATGGACTCAAGTCATCACAGAAAATGCTCATTGTTATCTCAGAATCACMACTCACTGTTGCTGGATTTCCAGCTTAGAGGAAAAAAGTGAAATTACTSCTGTGAAGGGAAAAGCACATGTTAAGTTGATCTATCTAAAAAAAAAAAAAACCTTTAAAAAGAAGCATAGTTCTTTCCTTAATCACACTTCCTAAGGCAGATAACGCCGAGCCTTTGCACGGAGAGGAAGTCGGAGAAATGACGCCGTTCCACATGAACGAGCAGWTTGCGTGGGTGTAGCCAAAATCAGAAATTACACCAATAAATAATGTCTCTCCTCTGACAAACCAAAGTGCTCTGCAAATGAGTAGAGAGGCTCGGGTGAAGATGGAGTAGCAAGACTGAGTAAAAACGGAGTAACTCAACTTGGGTAAAAACAGAGTAGAGAGACGTGGTAAAAATGGAGTAGGAGGCTCAAGAGACTCAGGCAAATTGACCCAACATCTGCAAAATTCTTGCATTTTAGAAACAGCTATGAATAGGACCCTGTTTRTTTCTGATTAAGCCTGATTCATTAATCATTCTGGTCAGCCTTTCATTCCTGTAAATACATTTACCCTCCAGTTTCTCAGTATTTAAAATACATGTTTCATAGTAATTCTGAGGTCAGGAGCCAGTCTGCCAAAGGCCATGTGCACATTTCTGCAGCATAAAGTTGTTTGTTTTTTTTTTTTTTACTTGCTAAAAAAAACCAGCAATGTGCTTGCACTAAATCACTAAATTTTGAAAGGAAATTTATGGTAATAATTTCTGTAAAAGCTTTAGGTAATGGTTGGTTGAGTGTTTAAGTGTCAAGTGTTCCTAGGGATAATTCAATGGAAGCCCTGTCCAATTAGYTGCACAATTATAACACTGATATACTGCAGGAAATGTAAAACATTTAGGGATGGCCATTAATAGATAAACTGMRCAGGCAGYGAACTCCCAAGCTCACACACATCGATTTTCATGTCTTTGTACACAGCAGCCAATTTTAAAGCAGAGTTAAGGCCAAAGCAYATTTTGTCAGAATTAAGAGCCTGCTGGCTAATTAAAATCAAACTTGAACGAGCCTAAGGAGCSCAATGACAGCCCTGCCCCTACGATAAACGTCAGCAGGGGTAGGGAGGCGAGTCGTGTGYGGGGCTCAATGAGGACACATGGTCCTTGGCTGCTGTCCTGCCCWCTGAGCAGCTGACCCCAGCCCTGGCTCGCCCCAGGGGATGGCCAGGAGGACGTGGGAAGGAGCTGGGAGCCCCACAGGGAGTGGGAATTCGTGCCAGACGCAGCTCTGTGAGCCTCGTTACTTGGCTGTGCTGGAGGACAGCTTGGTTTTCCACAAGATTTCCACTTGAGCCATTGGTTTCGGGGTTTCTGTGCATTTCCCAAACTAATTCTGTTTCCTGCAGTGGCACCAGGTAATGTCCCAAGCTAAGGGGTGTTCCAGGTTGGCCCTGCTGTGGGATGCACACAGGGAGCTGCCCCAAGGGCTCAGGGGATTTGTAATCCCCAGCTCCAGCTTGCACCCATTTCACAGTTCTGTGCTCGAGCTGCTGTAAAGCCA
Source organism: Malurus melanocephalus (assembly GCF_030028575.1). Classification (NCBI taxonomy): domain Eukaryota; kingdom Metazoa; phylum Chordata; class Aves; order Passeriformes; family Maluridae; genus Malurus; species Malurus melanocephalus. The sequence continues at coordinate 125,590 of NW_026623726.1, read as the reverse complement.
AGCGACCACATCACTCCTCCAATCAACATTGGACTAATTTTGACTTGACAATGGAGATGAAAAATGAGTTGCCTCTTCTCTGCACAGCTGTGCCCTGCTCTCAGCATGATTTCATCTGTATTTCTAGAAATCTAGACGTTTCCAGAAATATCTGACTCAGTCATCTCCTCGTGGCTCTTCAGCAACCCCAGCAGCTCCTACCACTCAGCCTGTTTGGTAAAATTAGCAAAAACATTACATAAAGGCTAAGACAGTTGCCAGTGTGGTGTTGTGTTAAGTGAGTTCAGCTACGGGGTGTTTTAACCAACACAAACTGAAGGAACCTTCCAAGAACGGGCCGTGGGCAAGGCTGGGAAGAGGCAGAGAACATGAGGTGGCTGCTGGGAGAATGCAGACAGATGTCGGAAACATTTCTCCATCTGCAAACAAACAAACAGCCCGACACCCAAACGGGGCCAGTCTGGTGGAAAATATCAAAGTCATGACCTTCATCAAATGAAAGAAAACAGATTACAGAGCAGCAACACTCACCGTTTTCCGTATCTGGGGACGCGGCGCTGGCTTTACGGGCTTCTCCAGGGGAGATGAACTCCAGTGACCGCTTTAGGTTCCAGTGCAGCTTTTTCATTTCACAATCGCCATCTCAAAGGGGACAACCCAGTCTCTGTTTTTGTTTTCTTCCTGGTGATCTCTGTTTTTATGTCTGCTGCATGGTTTCCTTTCTTTTTTATTTTATTTCTCCTTCCTCCTCCTTTCCTCTCCTATTTTGCCATTTTCATTTTGTTTTCATCTCTTCAACTCTCTAAATCCATTAGAGCTCTACATTTGTACTCCTTAAAACTAAGTCCTAAATCCACCTCTGTTATTTACACATGCATTTGTTGAAGCTTAATATGCCACTTCTCATTGACTGTATCATATTCCCCAGCTACAAACAGGCCATAGTCCATTGCAAACATTTAAAAAAAAAGCCCCTCACATATATTTTAAGTCTTTCAGCCTTTGATATGGTGGAATTAACTTATTAGACATGATAACTCAACCAGATTCAATTGCCCAGTCTCACCTCTATTTCTGCCTCTCCAGGATAATGGGGATAAAGCCCCATTTATTTCAGCCAGGCATAGACTGTGAGCATCTCATTGTTTTGGCCACAGCTTTGAATAAACAAAAATTTAGGAAAACATACTCCTAATTTTGATKTCAGAAGCCCTCGCTCCCTTCCAAGTGATGGTGCTCAGAGCTGATCTGCAGGAGAGGGATATTTTCAAATTTTGCAAAGAGGAATCCTTTTTGCACTTATGACCTTTGGTGTGTCTGGATGAATCTTGGTGTTGTCACAGTGCTGGTGTGTCTGTGAGCAAGTGTGCAGCCAGACCACCTGTTTACCCTCTTTACACCCCAAAATCATACTGTAGCTCTTGGAATTGTATCACAGCTCCTCCACAAACTTTCCTGGGCATCACTGCTGCTCAGACAGAGGGGGAGATRCTCCAGAGGGAAAATCTCATTGTCAGCAACTGGGGATTTCAGTTTCTTTTCTCCAGCTGCCCCTGGAMTAACACCACCTCAGAGAATCCATCCCCTACCCTCCCGTGCTGAAAGAAAAAACAAAAAAAATCCTGAATCCCAACCTCAGCAACTTCTGCTGACCCCGCTCACCTCCTGCAAGGCAAACACCGAGCCGAGCGGAGGTGGAAAGCCGAGCTTAAATGCGTTAAGCAAGAACATTGTGGGACCCTGCAGAGGAAGATTTGTTTGTGTGCTGCTCATCCCGGCGTGCCTGTGCATGCTTGTGCTGCATTCCCCAGGGAAGCAGAGCTCCTCTCCTGGCTTTGATAAAGCCGGGCTTGAGTCCACCTAGGAGAGAGCTGCTTCTGCGGTCTTTGTTTTGGCAAGAAGGTTCTGCAGAAGTAAATTGRGTTCCTTGCTTTGTAATCTGGGATGGTTTTAAAGCTCCTTCTGCTTTTTGAAGTCGGTTGGGGTAATTAAAGTTGCGGGGAGGCGATAAGTAGCAAAAGGCAAATTTCGGGCTAAAGGCAGGCTGCATGTGCTTGGGATCTGCCTGGTGAATAAAATGAACCTCAAGAAGGACAAGATACCGAGGTTACAGCAGCTCAGGAGAGGCAAACGCAGATTATTCCTTTGTAGGGAAAACACAGAGGTGCAATGCTGCCTCTTTGGATTTGAACTGGTGCAGGTGAAGAGCAGAGGGACAGAAACTGTGACATCCTGCTGCATCTGTAGGGATGGAGTAGGAGCTTTGTGCTCATCACCCCAGCCTGGGGCCAACCTGGCCAGAAACACCGTGACACAGACAGTCACCCCAAGAGCTCCTCTGGGCCATGGCAGCTCAGCCCAGGATGCAGCTGCACCCACCCTCGAGTTCAGACCTCRCTGCAAACACAAAAACCCTGGGGGAATTTAGAGGATTTTTTTTTAATTTGCTTAGCTTGTGGGAGTTTAATGTTTAATCATTGCAGAGGAGTGAGTGGGTTACTCATGCAAGTGTTAGCCATGATTTCTGCCTTTTTTTTCCTTTTGTCCTTTGTTCTTCCCTATTGCAGCTCTCGCATTTTGTGGACTGAATTGGCTTCGTATCACATCCCACTGGTGCTTGATTTCTCAGCAAAATGAGATTTTATAGCATTCAAAGGTGTCTCTTCATTKAAACAGCTCAAATTAAGGGCACAGGAGTCAGGAACTGCTCGGATGTCTCCATAACCCCACAGCAGGAGGATGTTTCCCCAGAAGACAGGCGCTGCTCCAGGGGCTCCCCTCGCTCTGGGTACCACCACTCCTGCAGATCAAGGATCCAYCTCYATAACCTGATCCCAGATTTCACCCWGGARAAACCAYGCTGAAGTTCCAGAAGAGATGATTCCTGATTTCCCAAACAGAAGAAATCCAAAAGGAAAAAGCAGTAGTTTAACTCCAAACAAGAGAACCATTTGCTGTTAAGATTTTGGGGTATTTTTTTAATCCAAAGTATCCTAAAAAAAAAAATCCCTGAAGCTGTAAAACAATGTGTAGACCCAGAGATAAACTTGCAAATACACGAGGGAGCCCTGCAGGGCTATTCCCCAAAGGGGAGGTTTGTGCCCAGCTCGGGGCTCTCCCCAGCACAGGTTCCCCTCTGTTCTGTCCCAGCCACAAAAAAACCAACTGCTCTATTTTGTCCTCATTTTGGGCACACTTTTTGCCCTTAGAAATGTCAGATCTGGCTGTGGTTTGCCACTGCAAACCACCCTGATATGCTTTCAATGGAGAGAGACAAATTTATTTGATGATTTTGATTACTCTTGCTGGTTAATAATTAATTCAAARCAGGACCATGAGATACTTCTATGGAGTTCTTATTGCCCTTAACATAACTGGAGGATGCTTTTAACAAAWCTGTAACTCAATTAATCTCTGTAAAAAGGAAGATACGTCTCTTAATTGTCATCAAATATTTATTTCATCCTTTTTTAGCACTGCATCAGCTCTACCTTACTGCTTTCTAAACTTAATCCATCTTTATGTTAGTGGTTCAAAAGACATTATTTAACATCTGCAGAGGTATTTTCCTAGAAGTGATGTCATTCCCAGTGCCCCCTGCTACTATAGCCACTTGTAAAGATTTCTGAGATGTGATGAACCCACCAAATGATCCAAAGGATCAGTCAGTTCTGTGGGTTTTTTTTTTTTCCCAAGACAAAGCAGGAAGAACAGAAGCAGTTATCTTTTCATCATTAATATCAGAATTGTGCTCAATCATTAAAAAAATTAATTTTATAGTTTAACTATCTACAGAATAATAATAATAAATCCCAAAATGCTACAGAGCTGCCCCATGCACCTTCTAGAAATGCTGTCATTCCASATATCAGGAGAAACAAAAATCCAACCCCCTTACCATGGAAAACGGGCCCCTACCTTGGAAATATAAAGCCACCAGGCCAACTTAGATAAATTTTATGGCTGGATGAGTGCAGGAGCTGGATGGCAAAGGTAGCATTTGGAATGGGAACAGCTGTCAACATCTGTCCCCTGCAGGATGACAGATGTCAGGGAGCACCGCCAGCGCTGTCACCRGCTGAGCAGAGGTGCAGCTGACCTGGCAGCGCTGCTGTTTGCACAACCCCTTGAAGCTACTGCCACAACCTGTGGAGCTGGTTTGAGCAGCAGTGGAAAATGTGTGGAGAGCGAGGAAATGCTGAAAAGCCAGACAAGCTGGAGCAATATGTGGAGCGGTGCTGGGCGCATTGTCAGGGAAATAATTTTCAGCAGGAGCTCAATTTCATCCGTGTTCAGTGCTGAGTGTRCTGGGTGATGGCAACAGGGCTTGGATAAAGGAAATTTGTGTCCTAAAGCATCGTTGGGATGAGGAAGGAGAGGCCAGGATTGCCTCCATGCCCTGTGGAAGGCACTGGTTGTGCCCAGGCACAGGGGATGCTGTCTCCATGTAAAACCCTGTTTGTTCCCCACCTCAGCAGCTGGTTCTGSCTCCAGGTCCCTCCCCAACAGTGACAAATCCAGGGTGGATTCTGGATAAAAACTCTTGGCAGCAGGGGATTTTACAGATCATGTCATAACTGCATCCATTACCATAAGAATGTATGAAGAGATCCTTACTTTCTGTGTAAGAAAGTAAGTCTTTCTTACACAGACTTAGAAAAGTATAAATACAAGGGAGAACATAATAAAGACACAAGTTTTTAAATTGGTAAGACCCAATTTGGGCAGCTTTTGATGACAAAATATTCACAATTAATTTACAAGCAGGAACCCATTGTGTAATGTTCACCATGGGCAGAGACTGTGGCTTTCTACATTAAAAATCAGAGCAGTTGGAAGTTACAACCACTGAAATTTGGTAAATGTGGGATCAAATTTTGAGTTGCTTCAATTTCAATGGTCAATTTTAATCTTCTCTCCACTGTAAATAAAAAGAAACATTACTGAAGGCAGYGGATTTTTTGGGATGACAGAGAGACATAAAAAGCAAATTATGCCGAGGCCTCCTTGGAGCTCTTCAGAAGCAATGAGGTAAGGAAAAATGGGAATTGTCCAAAAAAGATGACAGGTATTTCACCCAAGAAACAGGAATTATTAGGGCTGAAGGGAGCTCAGTTTTTCTGCTCAGAAATCAGACAAAGAGATTACAAAATAATTTCTCTGAAAGAGATGTAGAATAGCAYTCAAGGAACAGCCTGGGAAGGGGACACCAATAGGCTAAAAAGCCATTTGGGAACATCTCCAAAACCTCATAATTTCACACATTTTCTAAGCCTAATCATTCAAAGATTTTTACATTCCTGCTAAATACTCTGAAATGGTAAATAATATTTATATTTTCCTTTTTGAATGTAAGCACAGAGTTGGGTTTGGGATTTTTTTTAGCTATCTACTTCAAGTTGTGTCATTCAATATGGTGGATTTTATAGGTATCCTTATCTTTTAATAAACTTTTATTAATTGCTTATTTTATTAAAAAGTTACAATGCTGCCTGTTAGCCAGGGTCTCCATACTCCCCAGTCCTTGAATATTTTTTAATGGATGTGTGGGTGACAATCACATGGCAGTGAATGAGCCAAGGTGTTTTCTCTGCAGCTCATGCCAATTTTGGGTTCTCACACTGCCTCTGTGCCAGCTCAGAGTTCCAGGTGATACCTGAACTGGCACAGCACCTGTCAGGGCAAGAGTGGGCTGAGAAAAACCTTGAACCCATCTGAAATTATCAGCTGAGGTCGTGCTGGGGCTGTGCTGTGTGTCACAGGGGTGGGGCATTTTTTACCTTGCGCTGGGAGCCCCTGTGGTTCCTCCTCGGATGTAAAGCACCACATTTTCGACTCTGCTGCTGGGATSTCTGCCTGCAGAGCTGCTTTTCTATGAAAAACCTCAGTCTAGGCCACCTGTGTGGCCATCCCCATGGGGTACATCCAAGGGTTGAGGGCTGGTGGCACCAGCAGTGGGATTGTCACCTCCTGGGGATGCTGCCTCGACCTGCCCCAAATGGGTGAAGAAACCCCGAGTGCCATCACTGAGGGATTCCCCAGCTTGGGAAATATCAGCCCCAGCTAAGGCAGGAGGGTGTGCCAAGGGCAGGGCACTGCCAYGCATTTTGGGATCTTGCTGTAACTGAATAAAAACTTCTTTACTTTCACCCTGTTGAGGTTTAACCCCAGGCACCAACCCAGCCCTGACACAGCCACTCGCTGACTCCTCCACCAGGGAGAATTGGGAGGGTGGAAGGTGGAAAACTCATGGGGTGAGGTACAAATGGTTTAAAAGGAAAAGCAAAAGCTGCTCAAACAAGCAAAGCAAAGCAAGGAATTAATTCACTGCTACCCATGGTTGGGCTGGTGTTCAGCCATCCCCAGGACAGCAGGGCTCCATCCCACAAAATGGTGATTTGGGAAGACAAACTCCATCACTCCAAACATGCCCTTGTTCATCCTTCCACTCCTCACTTTGCATCCTGAGCATGATGCCATACAGTCTGGAATACCCCTTTTGTCAGTTTGGGGTCGCCTGTCCTGCCTGTGTCTCCTCCCAGCCAGTGTGTCTGTACAAGGAGCAGAAAAGGCCTGGGCTCTGTGTTACTGCTCAACAACAACAAAATCATCTTTATACCATCAACCCTGTGCCCAGCACAAATCCAAACCACAGCCCATATCAGCCACTGGGAAGAAAATTAACTCTGTCCTGGTAGAAATCAGTACATTCATACCATGTCTGGGTCCCACACAATTGAATACAACTTCACTACCCACCACCCTCTTCCCATTCTCTGACACAGATAACGTTCTCTTATTCTATGAACCACCCCTGTAAAATATCCCTAAAATATCCACAAAATGCCTGTTGAATTAATTTGGTCCCTGCCTTTGGGCTCCATCTGTTCTGGTGGTCACTCAGCACAGGAGGGGTGGTTTTTGCAGGGAGTTCCTGTGCCCAAAGCTCAGGTCAGGTCCCTGCTGCGCTGCAACTTCTCCTCCTCCACCGCTCCAGGTCGTTCCTGCTGCAGTAATTCCTGTGAAATACAACTCTAATCATGGCTTATAACAATTTAAAAAGCACATTCAGTACAATCTCCAGCCCTGGTCCTTTGAGGACTGCATCTTAGAGCAAAGGATAATGTTATAGCTCCCGGTAAAAGCACAAATGAGAGCGGCTTCAACCCCCAGCTTTACCCTGCTCTGYGCTAGCTAATATAAATGTAAATGATCTCTGTAACGTAGTGAAATATTAAACAAATAAAACACACCAAATAGTGAGCTTCTGCCTCCCATGCTGCCCAATGACAGCAGCAAGGCACTGTCCTGACCTGACTGCAGCAGCCGTGTGAGCTGAAAGCCCCCCGGGCGCTTTGCATATATTTCAGTGCAGAATACGCCCTTTTCTGAAGAAGATTAAGCTCTCATCTTTCAGGCTTTGAAATTAAATGGAAGCATTTCAATCTTTTTTTATTGCAGGGATACTGTATTTTAAAGACGATTCACTTTTTTTTTTTTAAATGTGGAATGGTTTTAGGGTAAAAYAGACAAATAGGGGGAAAAAAGGGCTTTTTGGGTTCTTTGTTAATAAACTTTATACCRAGAAAGATGGAAGCAAAATAAAAATGCACTGCTTGGTAGAAAATGAAGAATCACCATATGTATTTTAGTATAATGCTATGCACATAAGAATRAGGAAAACAACTGCAACATAAGAATATTAAGAAAATTAAACTCCTAACGAACTCGAAGTGTTTAAATAYGTCTTTCAGGGAAACAGAGTACTTWAAAGGCTGRGAAATTACTTCATCCCTGTGTACCAGTGCTTATCCACAGCAGCTACATCAGGGTGCTTTTATACTTCAATATCAAATTAATAACAAGATCCAACGACTGGCAGCTGAAGCTGAATGAATTCAACCTCCACGTGAGATTAAATTTCCAGACTCTGTCAACATCATTTCATCAGAAGAGATGAAGCTTTTGCTTTAAAATGCATATTGCAAATATGCTTTAGAGCAGCTTTTGAATTAAACTCTCTGCCCATACGTGCAGGGATTTTAATGCTCCTTTGCTCCCCATGGGAGGCACGGAGAGGTTTTGTCTGAGTTACTCTCAATGTGCCCATCACATGCAGAGCTCTGCTGTAAGGCAGTGACTGGGGAGAAACCTTCTCCAGAGCTTTAGCTGGTTTACCTGCAGGGATGGAGAGAGTGTTTGTCCTTCACCACCAGTGTTATCTTCTCAAATTGGCCATAAACAAGGGACTACTCCAGAGGTGGACAGCTCAACCTCATTTCTCAGCCTCTGTCTTGCTCACATGTTTCAGTCACAGAAYTGGCAGGTAGGAAGAGTTGTTCTTCTTCTCTTCTGGCAGGAAACCTTGGAGAATTTTTTTTTCTCTCTGTTATGGCAAATAATTTAATTAGGTAATAAATACTACCTAATTAGCCCCATGCCACTGCAGTAAACTCAGACATGCATCCTCTGGGATGAAGTTTAATGACTGAAAAGCTCTCCTTGGTTGCTAACACTGAAGGTGTCAGCAGAGTAATGACCTTGCCTGGTCACAGCCTCTAAGAAAAGTAGTCCCATTGAGGTCAGCAACACCCCTCTTAAAATAGTGCACAGGAGGCATACTGCATGTGGATGGAATTTGCAATATTGAACCCATAAAAACAGAATATAGTGACAGCATTTTGCTCTGCACTTAGTAATTCACTGGGCAGGCTTTTTCCTGTTTTCCACGGCAACATAACTGTTAGTTTTAACAAAACCGTTTTGTCCAAGGCCGAATTAATTTCTTTAGAGCAATGAAGCGAGGTTTTGTTCATAGCTCTTTATTTCTGCATATCTATAAAGCTGYTGAACTTCCTCTGCCGGGTAAAATTACCCATCATGAAAATACAATTAGAAAAGCGAAGAATTGGGATTTTTTTTGAATTTTTAGAATATTTCTGCTTCTTTGCCGAGACCTGCAAGCCGTGTATTTATTTATACAAGATATGCATGTGATTTGCATATTTATATTTGTGTCTTTGCATATCTAGAGATGGATACATGCTACTCCTTTGGCACTACTGTTCCACTGCGAGTTTCTCTACCTGTGAAATAAACACTTGTTCCTGAGGGTGCACATTGCTGCAGGTCACTCACCAAATTCTATTTATTCTAAACTGTATTTTCACTGAAATCTCAGTAAGAATTGATGTCCAAACTCTCTTACCCATTTCAGTGATGAGAATCACAAGCAGGGCCTGAGCAAAGGATTGGTACAGAAGGGGCCTGCCAACATTTTTTGCCAGACATGAAGGGTGTTGTGGGGATACCTGCCAGCGTTTGAAAACTATGAATARAGACAAGTGGAGAGGAAATAAGTGCCTGCCTCATGATTCTGCAGGAATACACTGGGCCCTGAACCAATTTCTACACTGAAGTCAGTGGCATTACACAGAACAGAAGCCAGTGCAGACTCTATACTTGAATATTTTTAGACATGGCAGGGTAGGTAAAATATAGATTACATCCTTTGTAATCTCTGCCTACTATGTACTACAGAATAGGAAAGCCCCTGGGTAATCCAGGCRCTGCACACCCAAAATTTACCTGTTTGTCATCACAATCACTTTCAACTGTTGCATTTGCAATTCCATGGAGAGGAATACTGAAAATATTGGTGGTTCAAAGCCAGGGAGCTCAGCTGAGCTTTAAGTAGCCTTTGTTCCACAATTCATGACCCCAGARCTGTGAGCAGCTTTCTGGTGGAAGCAAGGATTCATAACTCTTCATTTTTTGGTTCTCCACAGGCAAATTTCATGAAAATACTTTTGTGAACAGCACAACTGGCAGAATATGGCTATTTTGAGGTGTTTGTGTCTCAGCCTAAGTGAAGCTAGTTCCTAATATACCTGATTGTGTGCTCACCAAATTTGGAGAATTAGGCCATCCTAAAAGGAAAGYTGCAGTATCTTCCATGATGGAAACTATGGTAAACTACAACATGAACTTTGCTACCTGATTTCAATAAAATATACTCCTTCTTGTAAATGCAATCATCTTTTTATCCTCTCCTGTGTCCTATTGTCAGAATATATGGTTGTTCAAAACTTGTGTGGGAGGCTGGAGAAAATATYTGCAAGTTAAGGCACATCAGAGCAYGGACTGCCGTAGTTTTTGTGAGTTGTGGAACGGCTTTTGACTGCATGGCTTTCTGAGTGCTAAAAGGGGTGTAGGGTTTTTGTGAAGGGTTCTTCCATGTGCAGTGTGATGGCAGGACACATCCTGCAGCCATTTAACAGCTGCCATGGTCACGGTAGTTGTGTCAGGATGAGAAATGTCACCTCAGATCTTYGGCAGGRGAGAGATGCRGAGCTGCCTGCCRTTAATTGTCTCGCATTAACTYCGGTGAAACACTRCTACAGAAAAAAMCCCAAAACAACAAAAAAATGTAKGAATAATTGTGAATGAAGAGCAAACTGAAAATCTTCTGGCTCGTGCAGCTGCAGAGTGTGTGACCTCTSGGGGGTTTGATAGGGAAAAGTTGCCATGGGAATGCTGCGGCATTGTTTGCGGCTGACTTCAGCTTTTATTGTTGTGCTCTGATTACAGCTTTTGTTTCACTCTGAAGTGCGGTGGTTACACTGCCAGCTCGAAACAAAGATGTATTTGCAGGCAGTGGAGGAGATCAAATGGTTTCTATAATTAGAGATATCACTGCTTTAAGCGAGGGGAAAAGAAATCTGTGTTACTATTTCAGAAAACAAAGTTTTTCAGTATAAATTTAGTATAAGCTTAGTAGAGAAGCAACTCGCCAGTAAAACCGGTTAAACATCGTTATTGGAGATTGTTATTTGCCACTAGGACCAATGGCTAAAGGCTATGAGGTGGAACCCACCTGAGCCTCCAGGTGAAGATAATCCAGCTGTGGGATACACAGACCTCGAGTMTTTTGCCACATGAGCAAGGTATGCACAGATGTACATCAACATCTTGATTTACTACATCCTTAAAGCTTGTTGGCTCCAGGATGTCCGTGAGCAAGTGAAGCAGGCTGTGCTGTGTGTTTTGAGGGCACTGCTGACTCATTCACTTTGCCATCAGCCAGGACCCCGCTCCCTTTCCAGAACGCTGCTGTCCAGGGTCATTCCCCAGTCTGTCTGTACRTCCAGGGCTGATCCAWCCCAGGCACAMAATCTGGCACTTGGCCTGCTGAACATCATATGGTTGATGAATGACAGTCTAATAGAATCACAGATCACAGAATGGTTTGGGTTGGAAGGGACMTTAAAGCCCATCCAGTSCCACCCCTGCCATGGGYAGAGACACTTTGCACTCYCTGAAGTTGCTCCAAGGCCCAATGTCCAACCYGGCCTTGGACAYTTCCWGCCACATCCACAGCTTCTYTGGGCCAGGGCCTCCCCACCCTCACAGSGAACAATTTCTTCACAATATGTTATATTTCCTTCCCTGCCTGGGCATTCCCATTAAATAAAAKATTAAAACCCCAGTAATTGGACTACAATTCCCATCATGCCCCGCGCCTCAGGCCCGCCCYTCGCCCCGCCCCTCGCYCCGCACTACATATCCCAGCRGGCTGCGGGGCGGCGCGGGCGGCRGTGCGGCGGCGCATGCGCAGGGCGGGGTCCCGRCGGTGCGGTCGGAGGCGGCGGGACGAGCCCGTTCCCGGAGCGGGACGCGGGAGCGGGGCCGGGAGCGGGCCCGGGGAGCGCCCGGCTCTCCTCACGGGGCTCCCGCACTGCCAGGACTCCAGTAAGTGCCTCGGCCCGGGGCGGGGCTCGGCCCGCCCTGGGTGATGCCCTTCCTTCCGCGCCTGCCCGGTGTGTGACCGCGCAGGGCACCGTCCCGCTCACCCYGCGCCTCTCYCTCCTTTTTTTTTTCCTTTCCGTTTTCCCTGGAAGGCGCTCGGCGGCTCTGAGGGGGCTCTGCCCGTGGGTGTCCCGGTGGCGCGGRCAGGGCGCTGTCACAGCCCCAGAGGTAAGAGGAGAGGTGATCTCATTGCTCGTCACGGTCTGTGCTCCCCGCGCTCTCCCTCAGCGCTCCGCTGTTGGAGCACGCCGGGAAGGTGCGATGTTATCGGGCAGAGCCCTGCAGGGATGGTGCCTGCCAGGGTGTGGGCTCCCCGAACACCCTCCTCGGCTCGGTTTTGGGGATCCCAATGCCACCGAGGAGAGCTCAATGGGGCTGGGACAGCCAGCGTGGAGTGCTGGGTTTGTTTTTAGCTTGGAAGGTACAAGTGCTGCACAGGGTTGTGTGGGGARGCTGTTGGCACGCTCCGAGCTGTGYTCGGGGTTAGCTGGTTATTTACCGAACCAAAGTGTCTTTAAATGGATAACTTGACTATAAATGAATGTTAAACTGTAACCACTGTTGTTATATGCGCAGTTTTTATCACCTGTAAAATTCCAGATAGGTGTTCGACGTGCTGCTAAACTTAAAACGGGCTTAAATTTCTGTATGTGTTGTGCAGTTCCCTTGGGAGGAACTAATGCCTGACCTTCATAAAAGGCATTATGTTATTGCATCAAATGTTTGCAAAGTGACATCAAGAGGACAGCAATTTTCTCTTTGGCAACCTGCTGCTTTGAGGTATTTTTTAAAAAAAGTCTTAATTTTCACTAATCAGTGTGCTGTGTTTATAATCAAGTGGCATGAACAGTCTTCAAGGGAGGAAACAGTTTTTACTTTGTTAGGCTGAGCACCTGAATTAGGCAAAACAGTGCTGCTTACCTGAGTAAAGGTGGCTGGTACAATCTTTGTTGAATTGGGTTTTTTTTTTTATTCTTAAGAGCCACATCTCCCCATGCTTCACCTTCTTATCAAAGCAGAATAATTTTGAAGAGACCACTAGGCACAGAGCAAGCTGAATAGCATCAACTTCTCTGTTGCCTTCTGACAAATTTCTTACTTCCTAACAGAGGCTGTAATGTCTATAAAGATAAATTTTCTCTTCTTCCTCAATCCCATACGTGACCCTGCAGGACAGAGCCATATTTGATTGTACAGTTTGGGGCCTATGRCATGCGAGGAGTGGCTTCTCACTGTTGAAACCAACGGGGTTTGTTGGGCTTTGCGTTTTGGTTTTTGCTTTGGGTTTTTTTTTTTTTTTTTTCAGTTTGTCTACTTCCTTCTTGTATTTGGGCTGCATTCATTTTGATACAGCACAAACACAATCCTAACCAAGCTGAAAGTGTGTGTGGCAACTTCGGCTTGTTGCTCTGTCTTATGGAACAGTGAACTTGCATTTTTGGTCCATTCAGTCCTGTTTCCTCCTACTTGTTAATTTTTAGTTGAGAGAGTCACACAAGYAACAATACATAAAACTGTCAGGTTTGTGAAGCACAGAAGTGTAGAAGTGCTGTTTTCCCGTTTGTCTCATGAGGAAGTGTTAAGAGTGGGCTGAAATCTCTTGTGGTAGGGAGAGATGCTGGGCCTGGTTGATGTTTGGAGGAGAGCCTTTTAATTCAGGGATAGATAAGCACTGATGCAGGAAGTGATAAATCAAGAAATAGTACATGGGGGTTTTATATATCCTGGATATCAATGAATGCTACACTGCTGGAGTCAGCTTTGCATAAAATATAAACCTCTCTGTGACTCACTGAGTTCTATTTGCAGTTATTAAACACTGCGATTTGATTTGGTGAGTGTAGGAAATTTTAATTCAGAGTTCATAAAGTCTAAAGATGGCATCTGTTTTCTCAAGCTATTTCTCTGCTTTAAAGCTACAGTTGGCYTCATGTTCCATTGTATATCTCTGCRTTTTAAGGGTGAAATTAAAGAAAAAGGTGCACAGTGGGTCACTGGCAGGTGTAGTGCAGTGTTGAAATGTTTCAGAGGAGCAGATGCTTTCATACAAATTGGAGAGTAGGCAAAGAAGAATCACTGTGTGAAGAAAATAGGCAGCATCTTAATGCTTTCCCTCCTCCTCTCCTCCTGTATTTATTTTTCCTCAGGAGTAGTAGGTGAGTGACAGAAGACAGACACACACATGGGGAATACAGAAGGCTTGTGCATGAGGAAGAGACCTGAATGCAGGAAAAGGCCTTGTTTTCTCCAGGTAGCTGGGGCTCATTCCAGAAGGCAGCAGAGCTATATCAGCTCAAATAAAGGCTGTCTGCATGTCAGAGAGTTGGTGTAGAAGAGAGGAAGTGCAGAAGTCAGATTTTATTGACTGTAACAGATTAGAAAGAACTTGAGGACATTACTGAAATGAGAACAGATCTGTGCTTGTAACACAGTCTCCACTGTAGTGTTGGATGTAGCCCAAACTGCCAGGCCTGCAAAATTCTTAATCTATTTTAGTAGATTTAGAATTCCATTGATGTCTTTATTACTGACTGTTCTTGGTTATTTGAGCTGACAGTTATCATAGTAAATGCAGTTCCTCCAAAGTGCAGCAAACCAKCAGTGTTGGGAAGTGAGTACATGTTCAAATGAGAAGTTTCCTTKCGTGCTCTGCTGTGCTCTTGGATGTATCCAGCTCTGCATCAGTGTTTAGACAAACAATAKCTTGTGATACGAGAGTATTTATCTGTCTTTCAGGATGGTTTTTGGCAGGTTTTTTTTCACTGGTAATTATGAACAATAGAAACAGYCTTAGAAAATACTTACTGGGGTTTAGAGCCAAGTGAACCTTTGTGCAGTTGTATAATTGCATGAAAATACAGGATAGTAATTTATTTCAGTGCCAAAATGGGAATKTAGGTAACTGGCTTTACCATAAAACATTTTTACAGATTGGAGTAAGTGCTTAAGARGGATATTATATAAGAAACACAACAGTCAGTACATGTATTCTTTTGGTTTTGAACCTAAATGCAATAGGACATGTCTAAAATCATTGCTGTCAATGATTTATGAAATTATATAAGAAACCTAAATATCATAATCCTAGCGAGCTTATTTGACATATGAAAATAATGTAACTGCTTTAAAAAAGTTGCCTGCTGAAGAGGTCTGAGTGACAAGAATGGTTCAAGTTCAGGTTTTGAAGTTCTGCTTTAATGCAGAGAATGACTGAAACGAATTGGAATGGGAGATATGGCTGAGCTGTTTCAATTTTTTTTCTGCTCTTGCACTGATCTTTGAAATTAGGGCTTTGAAAAGATACGGGTCTAAGGTCATCTTGATACATGCTGTACCCTAACTGTGAGAAATATTTAGGTACATGTTGGTATGGGGCTCAATTCTATAAATATCACTTTCCTCTCAGTGCTAGGTAAAAGCAGCAGGGTTTTGTTGCTGTTGAGGAAGGAAGCTGGTTCATTGTCTCAGCACTGAGCAGCATTTTCTCCCTCCAGGGACTTGCAGAAGCATCTAGAATGTGTAGGTGTTTCTTTAATCTTGGAGAAGGAACTTATTAAGCTTTCTGGTGCAGAACTGTATGAGCCACTTACTCTTAACAGATGTTATCTGCTCAAGTAGGGAGTTGCAGGTCTGGTAGACATTTGTGGCATTCAACAGTTTAAACAGTTTTCAGGTTTGAACATATGCCTTTGCCTTAAAATCTGAATAGTTTCAGGTATTTTATGTAGAAGAAAGGTGTTTCAATAGTGAAGCTGCTGCTCTGGGACTTGGTAAACAGGTTCAGCTCATTGTGTTGCCAAAAAGCTTCCTGTGTGGCCTGGGACAAGCTGCTTCTCTGTCCCTCCATTCTCACCCTGGGAGTGCAGAGCAGCAGCTYTGTGCTAAGGGTACATCAGGATGTGTCCAGGGATGGTGCTGATGTGGGGSACAGAGCTCCCTTGTACTGGGAGGGAGAGGTTGAAGACACTGCCCCAGTTAAAAACTAGGGGTAAGCTCCAGGCAGGAGGAGGAAAACCAGAAAAATAAGGGTTGGAGAAAAGGTTTTCTCTGGAAATCTCTTGTGTCACTTAGAGAAAGCAAGTCCTTAAAACTTTAAGGAGCACTGCATGGCCTTGTTTGTTTAACAGAATTTTAAAACAATGCTTAAAATATCCACACAAACATCTAAATCTTTTATGTTATGGTTCTTCCACAAAGGGAGCAGTAGCAAAGCTCACTCTGTTCTCTTCTTTGGAAGATGCTTTTAATTCTAGCTAACCATTGCATCCAAATGTTTTGGGTATCAATTTTGCTCATTTGTTCTGCTGGCATGGTAAGCAGAATCTCTTAAATTGGACCTCATTCACTGACTTTTCATGTAAAAGAGGTTGAGAAAATACAGCTTTTCTACCTCTCCACTCCCCCAAAGGGAAAAAGAATTTGCAGCCACCACTAATGAGCAGTGCCYTTAGTAATGGTACAGAGTTTAAACTATTTTGGATTTAAAATCCTTCTGGTGAAAATAGGGCGCTGTCATTGCTATAAATCGAAAATGTAGACTAGACAGCAATTATCAAGCTTTGCAAACATGTTTTCATTGTTTAAAGTCAACACTCCCAGGAATAKTCTCTGTATACTGACAGATAGGTGATAAATTAATTCATTTAATATGTAATTATTTTGATGTGTGTGCCCTCCCTGGGTGCTTTGGTACCCACCACATTTACATCCCATGTCCAAGAAWATGTGTTGGAACTTGTTCAGGGTAGTGACTTAATTAAGTGTTCTGTTGAGCACTGAAACAGTTACATGCCAGGCTTGTTGTAAGAGTGAGCAGTCCTCTTAAAACTGCGCTTCAAAGTTGTTAAATATGTTGGTTAACTCTTTAGGGAGGCTTAGCATGAYAAATGGGAATTAGGCTGTACTAACAATTCAGCTGACAAGTTATTTCTGTGTCTGATAGCCACCATGCCTGTGTGTTGGGTAACTTGAACAATG
Organism: Malurus melanocephalus; assembly: GCF_030028575.1. Lineage (NCBI taxonomy): Eukaryota > Metazoa > Chordata > Aves > Passeriformes > Maluridae > Malurus > Malurus melanocephalus. The sequence goes on along the minus strand of NW_026623726.1, from coordinate 108,805 downwards.
TTCTTGCTTCAAAATTGTCTGCTGATTCAGGAATTAGGGCTTCGGTTCTCTTGAYTTYTTTTTTTTWAATCATTAACCTTTTTCTTTTGTTTATTCCTTAAATCGTATTCACTGTAGGCGCTGTAATTTATTTATGCTTTCCTAATTTGTGCTGATGCCCTGATTTTTGGGTTGAGGAGCGTGATTCCTTCAGGAGGCCCATTTTTGTGGGAGGCAGCAGTAGAGTGTGTTGAGAACCAGCCTGTGGCATACTCGTGGTACATCCAGCATTTCCAGGCTTCTTGTTGGACGTACACAGGACTTGGGATTTTTCTGGAGTGTTTCTGTCTCACTGCTTGTAGGTGAGACAGCAATCCCACAAAATGCCAGCAGCCTGCCTGGTACTTTTGGGATTATTCTGTGGGTGGAGGGGTGTTATTCTCCCTACACACCATAACAGAGGCTTTGAGAAACACCTTGGTSAGTGCAGAGCAACAGCTGGGCAGTAACTGGTATTTGTGTCATCCCACAAATGAGGAAGTTGAGGAAAATGGCCAGCAAGCAGACATGGGTTGTACCTGACATGAGGACAATTCCCTGGGCTCATGGCTTGCTTCCAAGGAGGAAGGCTGCTGGAAATGAATTCTGTGAGAAGTTACAGTGAGTGATGTGCTTCAAGTGGAGTGTTAGTGTGCTGGCACTGTGCTACAAAACCATCACTGCAGAGGAGCTTTCAGTTTGTGAGGTTTCGCTCTGTGTCGGGCAGGACTTTTGTTAAATATGCTAGAGTGGGATTTGATTTTCTTAATTTAAGGTCTATTAAAAAAGAGAGGGGGAGAGTGATGTCCCAAAAACTTTGCCATTTGATGGGATCTCAATTTTCTCCTCCCACCTTGGTAAACAGGAGCTGGCGTGTTCTATAAATGCACATTGGTTCTCTTGCATGAGACAGACRAAGCCCTCTTCTTCCTAAAGAGCTTTCACTCCACTTGCACTTAGTGAAGAGCTCTGAGATTAGAACTAATCTCTGGGAATCCTTGTGGAGTACTGATATAATAGATAACTTAGCTGGATTCTGGAGGAAGTATCAAGTCTTTGCAGTAGAGGGAATTTTAGTCCACATAGTGGATTGTACAATTAACTTGACTGTATAATTATAGTCTGTAATGAAAATATTAAAATAAATGAGGTGAAAATGGAAGACCAATGATTTTCTTTTCTGAAGTTTTAATGTAGATGAAYCATTGGAATTTTCTTTAGTCTGCAGTGAATTTTCTAAATTAGATCTATGAAATCAAATGTGACAATCAGTTACGTGCATTTGTGCTTTGGTTTCATTAAATCCTTTTATATCTGTAAAAAGGGTCAAACTAAATACTCACTTGATAATGTKCTGTTCAGTATTTGATATTTGAAATTAACTGAAAAAATCAGTTACTTACAACCCTTTCTTTAGCAATSTAAGAGTATTCTGTGAAAACTGAAAATATAGCCAATTTCCTAAGCAGCTGGCCTTTCCATTTCTTGCATACTTCCCAGGAAGGAGGTCTGTGTTTATTTATACTGCTGAGTTTATACCCAGGATTCAGAGTGAAAAGACTGGTTCAAAAAATGGCAAACTTCATTATTCAACCAGCCTCACCTCCTTTTTCTGTTGGACTACCTGAAGTCAAATAAACTTTGCTAGGATTTGTAGTTTGATTCAGGTTGAAATTAGCTGAGAGTGTATGGAATTCAAGTGTTTGAAGTGGTTGGCCTGGATGAAATGGTTATTAGTTTATTACTGAAATTAGAAAGGGTTTTTTACTTATGAGTAACTAGTAATAATAAGTAATCCTAATAAGTGATGTTTATTCCCTGCTTAATTTTTATTTTGTTTTGGTTGTCATGAATGGACACTTTCTCAATAGACTAAGCAKGTAAGCATCTTCAAGAATGAAGACCTAATTTGTCATATTTGGAGTTTTCCAGATGGCACTTATTWAAAAATTTGAAAAGGCTGATAAAAAAGTTTAAAATAATTGTAAATATGAATCAATTCTGAACTTGCATTTTTGAGGATTTTAACTGCTATGTAATTGAAATTAATAAGCATTTAAAACCTTATTTTGGAGCTTGTATGAGATAAAAGTCAAAATTAATTATAGTAACTACATTTTATTTTTCTCTATTGTATTTATCTTTGGTGATATCTCATTTTGAGTAACTATATTATCTAGGCTTAATATAAAGTGGTGAAAATTACATCTGACTTGTAAAGACTTGGTGTTATTGAACATATTCAATCACTGTCTCTTAGCTTTGTTATTTTACATTATTGCCTTGYAAGCTGGTCATCACTCATAAGTTATTAATGGATAGATTAAAGAGTGTTTTTTTTATAATGGCCTCATTGCACAGGATGCTTCCTTTTATTCATGTTAACTCAGTGCGTTTAGGTGGACAATTAAAATAATTGTTTTAGCTGGGCAGAAACCATTAACGGGTGAGGTTGGGTCATTTTTTTTTTGTTTTTTTTTTTCTTAGAAGATGAGTTGATAGAGAGGAGTTTTGCATCCTTTGCATTGCCTTTCCTCATTCCAGCATTTCCTCATTCCAGCATATCTCAATGCCTTTGTCTGCTATTGCAAATACCTTAAAATAGAGGAAAATCGTTCAGTTAAGAACAAGAAGTATCAGTTAGAGAAATTTCTGCAGAAGTTTTTGGGGAAGTACCAGTCTGTTCCATCATGAGACTCATAGATCAGCATTTGAAATAAGCCAGGGGATGATGGATTCAGGAACTTCAGAGCATTTTCCTTACAGCTCCTGTCTTCACCTAGAACATACTGAATTTTTTTCTGAGGTGAAACTAATGTTACAGGGTAGAATCGAATGAAATTAATCATTTGACCGGCTGAGGTACACTGGAAAAGATGGGCGTGGCTGGCTTACCTTGATTTACCAAATGTTCCTGGAAAACAGCAGATCAGCATTTTGAACACAGAATTATGACTGGGTAAGACTTAAGTGTGAGATAAGGCCGCTGGTATTTGTTAGATGATTCATCACTGCAATGATGATTTTTCTGTATTGTGGTCTGCTTGGAAGTTGGATTGGGTACTGGGGGAGGGATGTATCTTTTGACATCCCTCACAGTTTGGTCAGGAATAAGAGAGTTCCCTGACACTTGTACTAAATGATTTTTAATTTGGAAATTTTTAATTTTGGCCTTTTTCTTAGGAATTCTCTACCAGGTAAATACTGGCCTTGTGCAGCTGATTTTTCCTTCTTTTACTACTTTAGAGAGGGAATCTGAATTTAGGGGACAGTGTATCCTGGAAACTTCCAGTTCTCATTTCTAGATGTAGATAAAAAGTTGATCAGAGTGTCATAGGCTCCTAACAAATCAAATTCATGTGTTCCCTGTTAACAGAAGTATCCAATGTCTGCTGTGCCCTCCAGAACAAAAATGAGTCAGTGGAGATTCTTTGGGAAATAGAAAAGCAGAGCATGTAATTTTAAATCCATCAATTCTGAATTATCCTTTGTTGTCAAAAGAATTGCAGCCAGGATTAGTTGTCTGTGGGGTTTTTGTCATGTTTTTGGTACTTTAGAAGTCGTATGAAAGGTGAGCAGGGACATTGTCTCAAAGTATAAGTTATTTCTATGGTGGGCTGCCTGTGCTGGAAGGTTTTCAAGGAARTAAAAAGAGGCTTGAGCTACTGTCCGTGGAAGATTTATGTGACGTGTTTTCAGAGGCTTTTCTGAGCTGGTTGTCTCAGGGTTGGAATTTCCTCCTCCCTGCCCCCTGTCCTTGTCCTGGATGTGCACACGAAGGAAAGCTTTCATTGCCATGCTCTTCAGGGGATAAGCAGGACAATCTGAACTCATCCCTTCCCTTKGGGAGCCAGTAAATGGTCAGTAAAAGAGATGACCAGCTGGGGAGCAGCTGATTTACAGCAGGAAGCTGAGAGTAATTGCCTAAGCAAGAGCCAGGAGCTCTCACTAATTAAGCTGTCCCTGGAACTGCAGGAAAGASTGGAGATCGCTGGGGATGCTGCTTTACCTTGGCTTTGTGGTGCTGGAGCTGCTGTAAACAGCAGAGCTTAAAAGGGGAGGTGGGGAGGAGGGATGGGCATGACTCACGGCATCCTTTTATATTTATCCAGTGGAGGTGTATGAATGTTGTTCTTCATTTCGTAGGGATGAGTAAGTAGGTAATGTATGTGWCTTAATCTTCTTAGCTGATAGAAAAAGAGCCCCAAAGTCATCTCCCGGGGTAAGTTAAATCCAAGGTCTCAAATGTCCACATGTTAACAAAGCAGGAAGTAGAACTGTTACTCTAAATTAAAGAAATAAAAGTAATAAAATATACCCCGAGCTTGGGGGAAAGACATGTAAAATAAAGAGGTATTTAGTGCTCATCTTGTATTTCTTAATGGAGCTCTCCTGTGGATGGAGTAAAAGCTATAAAAAGCATGGTCTTTTTATAAACACCAAATTCCACTTGCTTTAGTCAGCCAGCAGTCCATGGTTTGTCCCTACCTGTGGAAATCAAGTCAGGGGAGAGATTGGGCCATAGAAATGTTATCTGGCACCTTACCTCAATTTTGTCTAGACTTTGTGCTTGAAGATACGAAGGCTGCAGCCAGTCTGTAATGGAGGTGATCTCAAGAGCAGGTGCTGGTGGGAAACTAAAAATAGGAATTAATGTGGGAGAGTTGAAGCTGTGTGTTACAAATGGTGAAAAGGAGATGCTYGTGTGCCTCTGCAGGTCCTACTTGTGCAGCCGTGCATTTCCAGTGAGGCTGGGGAAGGTGATCTGGGATTTTTATTTATAGTGGTGCCCAGGAGGCCAGACAGCCCCCAGTGTGTGATATAAATGTTGGGGAATGTYGGTGTGTGTTGTACCTCAGAGGAAAAGAGCGGGGAGAGGGGAAATCTGAGAGAAGCTGGGCTGGTGAGGTATGTACCTCCTTAAATTAGTACCCTGCTGCTGGAAAGAGGGATGTAAGGCTTCAAAAATAAGTGAGACCTCCTGCTTGGATTATAATGCAGTCCTTCAGGAAAGAATTTTAAGGAGCTGGGAGWTTTCTGAATTCTTACACGGTGTTACTATACACCACAAAATGGCTTTTCAAAAATTYCTTCATTTTTGGTGGATTCTGGTAAGGACCAAGAGGATATGGGCCACAGGGATCTTTTTCCTGAAGCAGCRCTGTATCATTGACCCACATCTCCCCTCCCCTACCCCTCCACTCCAGGGAGGGAAGGCAAAATAAAAATGAAGTTTTATGGGATCTGCAACAGGATTGATGCCTTCAGCTTTTCTAAGAATTCATAATCTTTTTATAATACTCAATTCTGGAAGTGGGCAGAAGAGTCAATACACTGTTCTGTGYTGTGGGTTCTGCTGCAGAAAATAACTCAGGGTGCATGTAATAATGCTGTAAAATGTACAGACTTGGAGATTTTTGTTTTCTAATTGCTTAAAATAGTTTAATGAAAAATCTTCTCTGTGCAAGGTATGATTTGTGTTCCATAGACACTTCTGAGTTGAAGTTCTGATAAATTCTTAGGCTGGTGGTCTTCTAGGGTCTGAATATTTCGAGTTCTGCGATTCCTTRTATGAATCATGGCAATTCCATTAATGCTTTTTTGGTCTGTCTAGAATTGTCAGGAAGGGTATCATGGTGGTGGTTTTGTCGTGTGTTCAGTCCCTTTAGTAACTCTATGCAAGGCACAAATTGATTTTTTTTTTTGTGTGCATAGCAAATTGTGTCTCATTAATGAAGGCTGAATAGAAATGCTATTAATTTACAGGGGAATCTTGCCAAGGTGTAATGTGGTGGAAGCAGGCTTTTAAAACTGGAAAACAGTTGYATGATGCTGTGTTAGATTTCAATTTATTAGAAAGTTAGAGGGGTTGTTTTTGTCTCTTATTCTTCAATAGCATCAGTCTGGTAGAGGTCAGTAATCCCATGAGGAATTTTAAACTAATCTGAAGAAAACAGCTAGTATAGAATTTAAGGTTTTAGATTAATGCTAGTTTATGCTGTATTTTCATTAGAGCACAGAGGAGCTGCAAATAAGATCATTTTATAGGCTATAAATTAACCAGTAGTATCTTGGAATAGAAAATCTGTATTAATTTAGGTTTGGGGGTTTTTTTTCTTCTGTGAGCATTGGTTTATTGACAAATAAAAAAAAGCTTCTCAGTTTTGTCTTTTGCCCTGGAAAAAAAAAAAAACCTCAAGTACTGGAATAGTTCAGCTTTAGCTAATTGTATGTTCATAATGGAGCATTATGAACATCCTTCTTTCATTTTCCTTAAAAGGTTTTCTGAAACATAGATTCTCTTATAGGGKGAAAGTACTTTGAAAATTCAGTTGGTTTTGTTCAAGGATTCTTAATCAATCCGTATCTTGTTTCAAAAACAAGTTTTCCTTGTTTCATTTTCTTCACATCTGCAGAGAACACAGCTTTAAGTCTGCTCAGACAGGAAGCCAGGCACCAATATTTGCTTTTTTTAGGCACAGGACTTTTCTGGGCTTCATAAACGGTTGATAGGAAGCCTAAAGGGTGTCCTAGAAATGCTGGCTGATTTTGTTGAGGGACTACCTGGCACAAGTCAGGCAATGCTGGTAAATGGCAATTTTTATATTCATTTTAATGAAAACAAGGTGTGATGCCAAGTTCTGCCAGATTAGAAGTATAATTTTGAGAACAGCTACCCTTAAGCGTTTATAGGGAGACGTTGCTTCAGTGTGAAGTGATCCCAAGAGCCACAATTGAATTACTGATAAATGTTTGTTACAATAATTACATTGTCCTGAGTGCTCAAGTGTTTATTTTTGTGTTCCTTATAGTTATAACTKGGTTATAGAACTTGGCTTAGGTCTRTGATACTTAAATTGTGAGGAACACTCCAAGAAAATTTAGATTACCTCAGTAAATTTTGTTACTTTATTGAAGAACAAACCTTTGCATTTTTAAACCATTGTTGCTGGTAATAGACTTTTTAAAAACAGTTCTGAAARTGGKCAAACCAAAATTTTGCTTGTATTCTAATTGGTCATATAAAATCACAGCTGTAAATAGAAGTCTACATGTTTGTATATTGATCCACCCCCAAAAAGTATGGAGATCTGAGTCCCCAAAATAATTACTGATTCTCCCCCAAAACAACACTTGATACACCACAGCAAAACATGAGAGAGTTTATCAATAGCTCACTATAAATAATTATCAGTTTCTTTCTCATTGTATATGTACATAAATATTACCATTAACTAACCTTAAAAAAGTATGAAAAGAATTTAAAGAAATACTAAAATGAAACTTCCATATTACGTGGTTAAAGCTGGAAAAGTTGGAAAATTGTGAAAARTGTGAAGTGTTTAAACCTTCTATGTCTCATGCTAGTATTTTTGGATCTGTACTATTTCTGAATTTTGTGACAAAATGTATAGACTGAATCATTTCTTTCCTGCCCTGGGAAAGATTGGCATCAACCTGATTTTTATCATTTTTAGATTAGTATGTAAATCTATTTTTGGTCTTTCAAGGCTGACTCTTAAGGTAAAATGACCGTCCCATAAAATAAAAGGAAGCAAATCCTGTGATACAATAGGTTGCAGTAAGGCAGAGCCMTAAAAGGTGAAGCAGGCAAAATGGCAATAGGTGGGCAGAATGCAGCTTTTTGTTTTATCTTTTTTAAGCAAAAAAATTCAGAAAACTCCAAACCAGAAGSCAGAATAAAAAAAAAAAAAGCCAGACAGCCTTAGACATCGGTACCATGTCAGCGGGTGTTCACGTCTCTGTTGGTGCACATACAATTTCATTTTGTCTATTTGGTGTATAGGAATGAAAAGATGTCTGCTTGTAGACATGGTTAGACATGAAATTATTTTGTAGGAGAAAAGAAAAATGTGAACAATGTTCCTTAAAGTTTTTTTTTTTTAATTGGATTTGCCTGAGCATGATATGATAAAGWGCATTGGGCAGTTGAGCTCCTGACAAAGATCCTTTCTTGGCCATGAGAGGCAGTGTCAAAGGAGGAAGTGTAACCCCAGTGCTRCCTCAATTTTGTGCATGTTGTGAAGAAAAACCTTGATTTTTCAGTGATCTTGTAAAAGTTAGTCTTGATACTCATCTGCTATTTTTTGCCACTTGTAACTTTACACTTGGGCTATTAGATATGCTAAATATATTCTTCAAAGWAGTATGAAAGTCCTATCTAAAAATTTGGTGGTGGGGGTGGTGTGGGGAGCAGCTATGCTTCACTTACCCTTCYGCAGAAACTTCTTTAAGCCACTGGTTGAAACTGCTCAAAATGTCATGGTTAGGCACGGACCAGTCTTAAAATTAGCAACAAGGAACTTTGCTAAACTCCTGTGTTTTTTGTTGTGCAGTGTGATGTCCAGGGTCAGAAATGCCTTATGTGGATCGCCAGAATCGCATCTGTGGTTTCCTAGACATTGAGGAAAATGAGAATAGTGGGAAATTCCTGCGGCGGTACTTCATTCTGGACACACGAGAGGACAGTCTGGTGTGGTACATGGATAACCCACAGGTGAGGTGTTCTTGGCACAGCTTCCTGGTTTCTGTCAGTTTTGGGTTTTCTAACGAATTTGCAAAAGGAAAGTGGGGTTTAGTTTTATGGATGTGAAAGCCAGAGGAAAAAACCATTGACATAAGTGAAATAATTGTAAATCAGTTTGATATAACAAGATGAGCCAAACCCTGTACCAGTTCACTAYCCAGGTGTTGAATTCACCTTTAACCTCACCTGGCAGTGTGTGGTTTTCCTTGCATTATATATTCCTTGCCCTCAACAGAATCAGTCAGGAAAAGCAATTTCTAACGATGCCTGCAATTGCAATCCAGCATGAATGGTATAWGAATGAGGACAGCTTGTATCCATCRTGATGGAGAGCAGCCTTTAGATAAAAGCTACTTCTACAATGTATTTTCATCCCTTTTTTAGCAGAGGGAAGAGCAGATAATTGCTCAAGGTTTGGGCACAGAGACAGTGACAGCATAGGATGCAGGTCAGCTGCCAGCTGCCTGCCAGAATAATATCCATGAACCCTTCTGCCAGGAGCAGCAGAGTTAAAAAGCATAGCTCTGCTGTTCAAAGGAACCAGCAAAAACAAAATGTAAATGATGTGCAGCTCGATGGATGTGACTTGTGACTGAAGCATTTAGCAGTTCTCACTGAGGAGAAAAAGAATTTCTGGAAATAAGACAGACTTCAAACATTTGATCTCGAGTGAAACGAAGCAATTCAGGGCATGTGGACAAAATCTTGAAGTGCTGTAGGAATTGCAGTTCCTCAGAAGTTTTAAGACTTAATGATATTTGCAGTGCACACCCAGACCTCAGTTAGGCCTTTTATTTTACATGTACAAATGAAAGGGTTTCTTGCAAGAGGCAAGTTGAAATTTCTTTATTTTCTTCCACTGCTTTAGTTCTGAAGAACTGCTTTAGTTTTTATAACTATGTAAAGACCATTCTAAACCCCTGAAATGACTGGAAAATATGTGAGGTGGCCTTTGAAGTATCTGACATAATAAATGAATGTCACTTCTTGTCCCTTCCGGCCTGCCCTGGTCAAAGTACATGAGACTCCAACATCTGTTAAGGAAAAAGTATTCTTTCCGGATTTCCTGGATGCAGACCCACAAGAATCCTTTTTCCTTTAGTAAAATACATAACCCCCTGAAACAATTACTATTTGTATTGTTTCTAGCAGTCTTTCTGTTTTYAGTTGATTAACAGATGTGTGTATAATAAACAAGTAGTTTAGWTCCTGTTTCAAGCATACATTGTGCATTGTCTATAAAAATATGTAGGATTTTGTTTTTGTATGTGGAATTACTTGCTTTTTATGGATAAACACTGACTGTGRCATGGGAATAAACTAGATTCACTTGTGATTTGTTTCAGAATCTTCCCTCTGGATCTCCACCTGTTGGGGTCATTAAACTTACCTATATTTCAAAGGTAAGGTAATTAATGTGTGAGACACTTGTTAAATTCTTGGTGGTAACTACCAAGGGCCTCAACTCCAGACAAATTTAATTGCCATTTACTCCTTGTGCTTGTGTGATGCTCCTGAATTAGAGAGGTGTTAAAACACTTCAATAGGTTSAGGTTAAAAGAAGAACAGATTAATTACTGCGTTGTCTAGATTTGTTTAGTGATTTCAAATGGCAGCTGTTTGTACTCCTGGAATTGACATTTTTGAACTGTAGGTTTCAGTTCTTTTTATGAGTACTTGAGTTCTCATTAGTCTTGGAGAAAAGACAGACCAATTATGAAGTGGAAGATAAGTCCTTGAGTATGACAGCTTGCAAGTAATAATGATATTTAATAGGATAGAAAAATGTCTAGAAAATATTAGGTCTTTACACTGTATACAGTCAGTTCTAAATATGTCTGAAAGAGAACTGTGAACTAAGAAGGTTTTCGTGGTTAAATTTGCAGCAGATACTGTGTWAAGAAATAAATGGAGAAAAATAATTGCCCTTTTMTTGTTTTTCTGCTCATTTTTYATTCTTCCTTTGCATTTTTTGTTGTCAGTATTGCATCTTCCCACCTTCCTCATTTGTCTTTCATTTTTGTTTTTCATTCTGTTTATCGTTGTGCMTGACCTGCTTTCTGTGCTGCTAATCTTTGAATTGCCCACTTGAAGGAGAATAAAACTTGTGATAATCTGATGTATATTTTGTGACRTTGATAATCTTCATTTCCCTCCTAGGTTAGCGATGCAACTAAGCTGAGGCCAAAGGCAGAGTTCTGTTTTGGTAAGTTCTGGCATGTGCTGTGTRCATCAAATGCCTTCTTCAAAAATCTGGAACAAAAATAGTGCTCTGCAGTGCTGGTACCAGCTACAGCTGGTAGTGTATTTTTCAAAAATAGCTTGTATTCACTGTTTCTTCTCTAGTGTGATTGAAATGTTGGCTTCTCCCTAAGTTGTTTTTGTGTTTTTTCGTATTGCAGCCTAATGAGGAGTAGGTGAGAGCTGTTTTTCAGATGTCTGAAATGTTTGARGCATTAATAAGCAATGAAGCTTGTTTTCAGAAACGTGGCATGCCTGTCAGCTGTGAAGACAAGAAATTTAACTATTGAAATCTSTTTTACTGATAAAAGAGTAGATTTAATTGATCTAAAAATACCATCAGCCACTGCTCTTAAGTCAGATTTCAGCCTCTGTTGCTGCACCAAAGAAAAATAATTTTCTTGGGGTGCCTTCTAGGTTTAAACTTTTTTAGATTTTATTGAAGCTTTAGGTAATCATAAAGCTCCTTCTGGTTTTAGACAAGTATCTGGTGTGCCAGTTCAGTGCCATCAGTGCCATTTTTGTCGTTGCGCTGAAATGCGTTTGTCTTTTTTGGATAAAAGATGCCAGGTATTATCAGGTAGAGACATAAAMTTACTAAAATATATTTCTCTGCCAACTTACTAAAGTAAAACAAAGATTTGTGTTCTGTCTGGCTTAAAGTTGCTTGGTTCTGTGTGTCATATACTTTGTAATTGATACTGATATTTCCAGCAATTAAATTTTTTTTAAAAATAGTAAATTGAGTGACCATTGTAGAAGTCCCCCAGGTATAAAACTTGTTGCATGGGGAAAGTGAGAAAGAGGAAATGGAACTGTAGCATATTTTGGTAAAATTCAAGACTTCATTTCTGTGTCATAAAAATAATTTCTCAAGGTTCGTATGAATCCATTTAAGTGGAGAGCTTAAATCACTATTTTTTAAAATAAAGCAATCCTGTCAAGTGGATATATGTTTTAAGTTGGCTTTCTAAAAAGAAACACAGCAGAGCACTTAAATAATATAAATAGACTTTTCATCTGAAATCAGATATTTTCATGATGATATTAAGTTTGCTCTATAATTTCAGTGTTGTTAACTTTTCATAATGGTTTTTAACAGTTATGAATGCAGGGATGAGAAAATACTTTCTACAAGCCAATGATCAGCAGGACCTAGTTGAATGGGTAAATGTTCTGAACAAAGCTACCAAAATCACAGTAAGTGGTTGAGTTGATATTTAGCAGTGCTTTCAAATGGTGACTGTCTCAAGGTGCTTAAATGTAACCTTTGCCTCCAGTTTTTATCACCACAAACAAGGCTTGGCTTGGCTTTTTAATACTTGGAGAAGCTGTACAGAACTCACCCTAAACTTGGGTTTAATTTACTTTTTGGAAATTGGACAAAAATGTGATTATCTTTTTAATTACAGCACAGGATGTTTTCCAATTATTTAAAATTAACTCTGCACATTTAATATAATTTGAAATACCCACAAGACACTTGCAAGCAATGAAGAGATACACATACTGTTGCCTGGTGTCAGAAGCTGGTATTTCTGAAAGTATCACTAAAATAYTGATCARGCACATTTTGCCATGCTTCAAAGAYTCTCTCYTGATTTCCATGCAAAGAAACATTAATGGTTCTTCTGGTAAATGTTAAATAACTTTTCTGGTTAGTACCAGGACAACTAGTTATCTCGTGATAGAAACCCCCACGTGTTATCTCAGTCTTTTCAGGAGGCAGAAGTTATGGTTTTGTTTTCTCCAGTTTTGGGGAAGTGATGACAGTGAATGCTCGTGAGAGCTTACCCTGACAAAGAAGGGTTCTGAGCATGGGTGCACACATTTGTGTTTGTTGTCAGTGACTTTCTCATTTTTAGGTTATCTGAGGATATTTACATGAGTTCTTTGCATTGTTTTAATGTAGCCCATTCTTTGGAGTTGTAAAAATTCTACTGCTAATAATAACTAAAAACTAAAAAAAAGACCAGAAATACAAAGCCTTTTCACTTGGGTTTTTCATAAGGAGGACACAGCACAGCCAGGCTTGAGCTGTTTCCAGCTCAAGAAATAAGAGTGAATAAATAAATAATTAATTGYATCAATTTAGAGTGAGTGCTGTTTATCATCTGTTTAACTTGCATWATAAATGGCTGGTGAAATCATTAGTATTTAGTCTTTGAAGGARCAAGCCTTTGAACCATTCATCTGTTCACAGCTTGAGTTCGGTATTAAGTGCAGCCAATTATTTAATCARATAATTAAGATCACTCAATTATTAATTATAACAGGAGCATTACTTGCTGCAGATTGTAATCCTCCAAGATTCATTGCATGTTTTAGTCCTTCTGAGWGCTGATAATGTCAGAATGACTGTGAACCTCTGCAGCACAGCACACTGTGTACCTCTTTCTGAGTGCTGTTTGGAAATGCCTTCGTGTGAGGAGGTGGTTGTGGGCTTGGTCTGCAGCATTTTCAGTAGGAGTTGGTGACAGCTGAAGCATTTGGCCACAAAACTGTAGCTACAAACCCTTCTCTGGAAAGGCTGAGGCTTGTGAAAGTCTTATCCTTCAGTGCTGGACGTGACTGGGGATGGAGTCGCTGGCAAAGGCGTGGCCAGCAGGACACTGTCCTAGGCTGACATCTGCTCTCAGCACTGKCTGTGCTTCTCTGCAGGCTGTACTTTGTAAAATGAGCAGTCCTGGGCACAGGAACTTGAATCACAAACTATAAAGTGACTTTGGTTTCTTGTCTAGATCAGTTCAATTCCAAGTTTTGAATGTGTCACAGTGTTGGATGAASGATCTGTGTGTCCTTTTTTCTGAAGGAGTTTGGTTGTCTCTGTAAATACCCAGCAGGTTGCTGGGTGGGGTATTTGGGTGTGAGACTTGACCTCTTCTTGCTGAAATCCCTTCAAATGTGCTGTACTAATATTAGGGGTGAAAGGAGATTAGAAATTAAAATGCCTTAGATAGTCAGTATGTTTCTTAGGTTGAAGAAGTTTAYCCAGAAACTTGAGTAAATACTGTAGATCAAAACACTTATAAGGAGATCAAATTCCTGTGGAGTTTTGATGGCTTTATCTAATAGATAATGATAGAAGTAGGTTTGCAGGGTCATTTTGGACAGAGTTKAAGCAGTGTGTGTGTGATTAATGGGGGCAGTAGCACACAGTCTTCATGCCAAGTACAGGTGAGGACAAATGCCACACTGCTCAGACTCTGTGTGTGACCAAAGTCCCTGTGTTTATGGCCTTGCTGTGCTGGCTCTGCAGGCACTGGGGCGTCTCCACTTCTTACCAAAACTGAAAGCAGCTAAGAAATAGAGAACCACTTCTTCTATAAATTAGCAGTGCTTCTTGAAGATCAAGTGAAGCACTTTATGGCAAAGCTTACAACTGATTTCATCCAGTGGCACCAGTTTTGTCTTGAGCACTAAAGCTTAGTCATTACAGCCACTTAAGTGTATAARCCATTTCTAGCCTTTTACATTTGTTAACTCCTGCTGAAAATTCCTCAGAATTCTTGAGTAATGCTTAGGGCTTTTTTTTCATGAAACTGATATAAATCCTCACATTCCAATTGCAGGTACCAAAGCAGTCTGATCCTCTCTGTCAGATGGATAATGCAAATCGTCAAGCTGAAAGCCCAGGTGGAAAGAAGCAAGTCTCTTACAGGACAGAAATTGTTGGTGGTGTTCCCATCATTACACCCACCCAGGTAATACCCTCCAAACAAGTGGGTTGTTATTTGATACATGAAGCTGTATTTTTATATGCACCTTTTATTCATACTGGAGGGTTCTGAGGATGATTTTATTCCCTTTATACAAGATGATAAAGAACTGCTTGAGTACTTCCTTGCTTACACATACCCATTAGTATGCTGAAATAATATTTTTGTCAATGTGAACTTAATTGCTGGTGTTAATGGTGATGAAGTTCTGCCCCTTTAATGGGAAGAAGGTGAAAGGAAGAGTGGGCAAAAAAGTTTGAGAGACTGGATAAGCTTATGGAAGTAGAATTTCTGCAGTGCTAAAGATAGAACTGAATCTGTTGCTGAAAGTTTCCTGAGCTGAAAATAGTTACACATTAGATGAATATCATGTAAGTGGCATGTACACTCCCAAATTGCATTAAAAAGTTGGTAAAATCTGATGTCTCGTAGCCCTAGAAATAATTTTTTTTTTTTTGCTGTAGCCATCTCTAATATTTTGCCTTTAAAATCATTTTACAAGTTTGCACTAAAGTACATGCACGAGTTTAAATCAGAACCATTTCTTTTACTGAGTGTTTGTCAATATTATTTGAGAGTACTCAGCACTTTGATAATTCARTTTCTAAGAGCAGCTGGCAAGTACTCAGCTTGGGAGAATCTTAGTTGTCTGGAAATAAGTTACAATATTTTATTCTTTCAAATTGTACTGGGATTTGTGAGCATGGGATGATACAGTTATTTCCTATTATAACCTGTATAGTTATTCCATTGTGTTTAGAAAAAAACCCAAGAAAGTATTCTGAACTTTCCTGCTTTTTTTTTTCTAGAAAGAAGAAGTCAGTGAGGGCAGTGAAGGGGCTGACAGGAATTATTTGAAGCGGTCACAAAGTCACCTTCCTTATTTTGCTGCTAAGCATCCCCCAGATAATGCCATTATCAAAGCTGGTTACTGTGTAAAACAAGGAGCAGTGGTAAGTATTATCAAAAACAGAAGACAATTACCAGTAATTTCATTACTGCTGACAATAATAAGGATAACTAAAGATAAAACTTAACCTCCAGTAGCACTTAATTTGTATCTGCATTACTTYTCTTCAGTGTGATATTGCTGAAGATAGTTTGGGGAGGTAAAGTGTGGGCACAGACTTCCACATTATGGTCAGTGCCTACAGCTGGGAATTCTGTTCCAAATTCTGTCAAGATCCTTATTTTGTTTATTAAAAACATCTAAATTAGGGCAGGAGTTCATTGCCTGCTTTTTAAATCAGTAAAATGTTTAGAAAAAGCTGATTTTTCAGTTCAGAGGGAGAATTGTRCAGCTTATCATTACCACAAGTAGAACTGTTCACATGATGGCTTGCAAGAATAAGGAGCAGAATAAGCAAGATACACATCTTTGAGTTCTCAGACTTGTTTTATCTTGGATTATGAAGCTTCTTTTTGTGMCATCCCTTTTTTAGTTAAAAATAAACTAGAAACCTGTAATGTATTGTCATTTAATTTTTCCYATGTATATTTCTACTGCTGAGTTTCTACAGTTTGAATAAACCTTATCATAGAAAATAGTAACTTTAAAAATTTTTAATATTTGCAGTTTTCAAAAAAAAATTATTTAATTTGGCAGTCATGCTTATGTTGGAGGCACTAAAGATCCTTGCACACCACACATTAARATGTAACATAATTATTATAAMYWAWKRAWWMMWKKTTWAWWAKTWWKRAWWAAWKGRWTTWWKSMARATCATATACTATAAATAAAAATTAGAATAATAAATATAGTTCAATAGATGCATAATACATGACATGTTAGTGTATTTTATTTTATATATAGAATGTATCAATGTTTATTTCTTTTCTCTTAACAGATGAAGAACTGGAAGAGAAGATACTTTCAGCTAGATGAAAACACAATAGGATATTTCAAGTCTGAACTGGTAAGTTTCCAGTTGTGTGCTATTTTCCAGTGATGGTTGCAAGAGAATTTGAAGGAGTATGCTYGTGTTTGAAAAAATATGCTGTGCTGCTCCTGCAGCTCTTGAATCTATACTGTAATAACTTTTCATGATTGGGGAGAACAAAAAATGAATGGGGCAGCTGTTAATTTGTACTTCAGTCTGTTTGAGAACCTGCCTGTAGGGCACTGAAGAACAGCAATAAAGCAACTCCACAGTCACCCTGATTTTTGTGTTAGTACCTTGTGTCACTTTGCACTCTCATGTGATTAATTGTGTTGTTGAAATAGCTGATCAGTGTGGGAGAGACAAAACTGTAATCTTGCAATTCTGCATTTAAAGAATTGTGTTTATCATACAGGTGATGGGATCTTTTCCCACACACTTGTCTCAGCAGGGCAGCCAAGATAGACAAAAAACTCTTGATTTTCTGTTCAGCAGCAACACTTGCAGAGTTTCTTTTTGTTTCATGACCTTTCTTCTTCCCTCGTCATCTTAAGTTTCAGATTGATTTTGACCAGATGTTGAGTTCCTTCAGGCTTCATTTAAAAATTAAATGGCAGGTTCTGAAGGCAGTTAAGTGTGGGATTCCTTTTTTGGGAAAACAGACCAAGTGTAAGAAAATCTGTAACTAAGCAATGAAACCAGAGTTGTAGAGTATTATAAATTAAGGGGAATTGATTTTACAGGCTAAATGTAAAATGTAAAACGTGAAGAACCCAAATTTMAGGCTGTTYCTGAAGTGAATTTTGATTTCATTTCTAATGAGGGCAACTCCAACRGTAGCAGGAGTTTGATCTTGCATCATTATCTTTGTTAAGCTGTCAGCAGAACAATTCTGACTCATTGCCTGTAAGAAACTCTCTATTTTTATTTAAAAAACAAACCTGAGTGCAGATTGCTCACAAACAAGTTCCAATTCTGTGAAGAATTGCACTGTGGGAGAGAATGAGATGGTAGAAATACTTGCACTTTCAGGTTTCATTGGGGTCTTTGAGCCTGTGTCAGTCCACAGGAGCACAGTGGAATACAGGCAATACAAAACTCCTAAAATTATCATTTCTGAGCTGGGGTTTCCCTCCAAGAGGTATCTGTACTCCAGAGATGATCTTGCTGTTCTCAATTGATTTGGTACTTTGAAAGTGCATTGTAATGGATGATTGAATCTAAGAACAGAGAAGGGGGTAAGAGGAGCACAGTAACTGAAAACATTGGGTTTTAAACTCTGCATGTGATCTGTTAGAGAGAAAAATGATCTAATGAAAACTGCTCTTGGAGGACCGTGACATTTGGGTGACATTTGCTGTTTGCTCAGCATAAATCTCCGAAGTGTCTGTTATAGAAATGATTAGGGGAAGTTATTCCAGAGCTGAAAGCTTTTGTTTTATCTGGAAGTGGTAGCCAGCTGAAGCAATCCATTGTAACTTGGCTTAAAGAAAACACAGTAGGAGGTAAAATAGGTTGTTGTTTGTTTGTGGTTCACTGCAACAACCACCGGAAAATAATRRTATRTGTGACATTATGTTGTCATGGGAARAGTGAAAGTGTTTCTTGTTTGGATGTTCTCACTTTTTTCCTGTTGTGAGAAACTTATTTTTGTTATGGTGACAGAATTTCTGAATGCTTTGACAGGACTTGCTCTTTTACAGGTGTCACAGGACTGGTTACTTTGTGTTACTTTTAATTGTATTAAGTGTAGGGTACARTTAATCTTACTTAAAGCCATGCCATGCAGTCCAATTAACAAAACATCTTCTATGGTGGTGTTTCATAGCAAATTAATGTAATCACACTTTTACTGAAATGAGCTGCTTGAGGCCTGAGTCAGTTGTCTGATCTGGTTGAGAAAACAGGGGTGGTTTTCTTTGGGTTTACTTCTTGATTTGTCCTTCTCTTCATTGCAAATCCCATGGTTGGTTTAATACTTACAAAAGCAAATGAAATTTTGGTTGACCACCTTTTCCATAAGTGACTGCTTTGAAAGTCTTATTTATGTAAGTGCTGCTGCCAGCTGTGCTGGCCTCTGCCTTTCTGTTCTGGTTGTTAGATACACTGTACTAAAACATGATTGTCCTTTTTCAGGAAAAGGAGCCTCTCAGGGTTATTCCACTTAAGGAGGTCCATAAAGTTCAGGAATGCAAACAGAGGTGAGGAGGGAAAYGCTGATGCCATTACATGGGATGGAATTCCCTGCTTGGTCATGGCCAGGCTRTTCCTCAGAAAACTATTCAGTAACTTGATGTGTGCATGTGGGGTTCTCTCTCTTTATGGACATAGTTTTGTGCATCAAATGTGTTTTGAGAGTTCTGTGTTAATGTATTTCAAACTTTGGACAAGGGCAGAACAGGGGAATGCCATGGAACCGAGGGTTAGAGATGTGTGGGTGCTGTCTGATTTGAGGCAGCAGTTTTAGGAGTTTCTCTTCTGCTTATATAATCTCTAAACCTTTAGAGGACATTAAGTCATGTTAGATGGCTGAATCTGGGAGAGAACACTCTTCATCCTACAGCTGCCCTCCTACAAATGGCAATAGACTAAGGAATAATTGCTTTTGTATTAGTCCATGGATGTTGATGTTTTAAAATTTTTTTGAGCAGGCTACCTACAGAAATTTTACTAGAATGATAAATATTTTTAAACTTCACTTAACATTTTAAATCATATGATAAATACTTTGAGACTTAACTTTGTATGATTTAGAATGTTTCTATTAAAAATATTTGTAGTAGAATGTGTGCCACTGGTAAACTAAAGAGTTTTAGGGCTAAAATTGGTAAAAAAACAATAGTAGAGTGATAAAGAAATGCAAAAGCCAGACAGYAAATGCTCTGATTTTCCCAGTCCTACAGTCTTGTTAAAATTCARTGGGGAGGTTGTACTTGCTTTTGAAGTATTTTTGTATTTCATTTGCAGTGATATAATGATGAGAGACAATCTCTTTGAAATTGTAACAACTTCTCGAACCTTTTATGTGCAGGTAATTTCTTTTTTTAAACTTTGGGCAAACCCGAGAGACTGCCAGAGTTAAATACAACTTTGACAGTGAAATAGCAGCACTTCTTCACTTTAACTATGCCATGRTTCTCAGGGGGAATGTGATCCTCAGGATGTTTTATTGCTTTGTATAGCTGTGTGCATTTAATAGTAAATTCAGAGTAAGACCTTWAGAAATGTCTGTGTTAAGAAATTAAGTCCTTGTGGGTTTCAGTAAAAGGTTAAACAGCAGGGTTAGGCTGTTGTGCTGCTGCAGGTGGTGGGACAGKGGGGAGCTGAGAGCTGATGTGGAACACCAGGAGCTGTTGTTGTTGTTTGCTGCAGGCAGACAGTCCCGAGGACATGCACAGCTGGATAAAGGCAATTTCAGGAGCCATCGTGGCACAGCGGGGACCTGGCAGATCAGCAGCTTCCGTATGTCACCCTGCACTCACAGGAGATGCCATTAGCTCACCTTCACTTGTGCACATTCACTTCTGACTGGGTTTTTTTTCCTTTTGCCTCTCCTCTCTCCTGTCCTGTAGTATCGTGGACTCTTTGCATGATCTTCCATCCAGACTGACATGAAATATTTTGTGTTTTTAACTGCTTACTTTAGTCCTACCTGTGACTTCTGTACGTTGTTTGTCTTGAACACGTAGATAAAGCAGTGCTAACCTAGAGAAGTTCTGTATGATCTGTCACTACTGCTGGTTTGGGATTTAAATTAGAACTTACAATTTCCTGTGAGGTGTTTCTGCTAATTGCTGTGTTCTGCAGTCAAATGACAATATCCTGATTTGTTTGTAACAATTCTCACTGCTAAATTGCCATTCTCTATTGCTGATAGTTTATTGTATATGCAGATACAGATGAAAATTTACAGTAACTAAGATCTGTGCTCAAATGAATTAGCTCTTGCTGTTGAAAATGCAGCAAGAACAGCATCTTGCAGTACAGAACTGGGGCACTGTGACAAGTATTAATATTTCTAAAGCYACGTGGATGCCACCATTTCATACCTACTTGCATTTAAACCATACTGGATATTTAGTGTAAAGGTCTTGTGGAAAGTAGTGGAAGCTACTCTGGTGTCACAGTGTCTCCAAAAATGTCCAGATTTAGCACATGGAATACTTCACAGTTCAGGTGTTGTGTGCTATAGTTTTCATTTTCTAACTGTGGGATGTTCTGTAATAAAATGTATCATTACCCCCATAATCTGAAATCTAAAGTCTAGTAATGTCAACCTGGCTTTTGACTACAAATTTACATTGGTACCATGTTTCTGGTAACTCAGCCTCTGCTCTCAGCTATTTTTTGGGAGCTGCTTCATGCTTTTAAATAAAACTTCCTGTTTAAAAATTTCTCTTTTTGGGGGCAATGAAAATACGCAGGAAACTTCTTTCTGTATGCTTTTTTTTTTCTTTTTTTTTTTGTGTGGGGCTAACTAAGCAATGTAGCTATGACTGTCTGCATCACTTCTTGTTCCCTCTGTTGTCCTCTCTCCCTCCCCAAGTCCAGGTGACTCTAATCTTAGCTTTGCACTGTGTTCCAGATGCGGCAGGCCAGAAGGCTGTCGAATCCTTGTATACAGAGGTATACATCAAGAACTGGTGAATGCAGCACGTATGTGGGCTCTCATGGAAACTCGCCTTCTTAACAGAGGGCTAGGACTAGACACTAATTTGCACTATAAAACGAGCTTAAAAATAATGCTACCTGTTGTCATTACCATTACTGAAAACTAACTCATCAATAATAATCGTTCACTTGCAGGTTTGCACTGTTTTTTCTTGCTTTTTAAAACGATTGGAAATTATAAATGCCAAAACCACTGCTTCTACTTCAAAGCATAGTAAATATTTAAACATAAGTGATGTGCTGTCACTTTAATAGGAAAGTACTAAAGCTAATTTGCATGAGAGTTCATATTTCCATTTTACTTGACATTTGTTTTGAAACTGCGCAAAAGCAAGATTAAATTGAAGCTACCCACAAACTAATACAGATGAGTGCACASAGAACATGCACGTTGCAGCTCTAGGATTTGGAAGGGTCTGTAGTAGCCTGATTTGCATGGCTTATAAGGTCTCTGCATGAAATGATTAGTTCAAACATAGAAGCATTATAATATATAATGGATACAYTGTTCAAAGCAGTGCACCTTAGGAGCAGTGCAGCAGCACAGTCTTTCAGCTGTGAAATTACAGCAAGTGTGGGTAGTCAAATCTGAGTATCCTTCAGGGCAGCTTAGCAAAAACTCATAGAGATCTTGTCCTAATATCCCTTTTGTCCTATTTGGTGAAGTCAAATTTTTAATAATAAGAAGTAAATAACTGAATCATATGTTCCCCTGAAGCAAATGTTTTTCTTAAAGTGSAGTATCAAGTCAGGTATGAAATAAGGCAAAATGAAATTGGACACCAAACTCAAGGCCCAACCAAGTTGCACAGCTTCACCCGGTAACATTAAGCTCATTTATAAACAGAAATATGGTAKTACTTGGCAGAATCAATTTTTATTAAATTTATTAATTCGTATGTCATAAGAATGTCATAACATTCTAAAAGAAATTTGAAAACCTACTGTGGAAAAAAAAAAGTATTTCATTTAGGATGTACGTTTGCATCTTGGACACACATCTGTGATGGTTGGTTTGTTTTTTTTTTTTGCTAACAAATGTGCTTGAGAAATGCCTTGATTTGTGTGTGCACATGGGTTGGCAGATTCCTTTAGTTCCTGGACTAACACTGGTGATGGCAGAACTGGCAGCAGCTGCAGCTCCTAATGCACACACAGTTCACTGCAACATCACACAGCATTTGGATCAGAGCAGTTAAAACTGTAGCCAGCACTGCTCAGGGATTTGAGACATCCTGACAGAACTGATAGCTGCACTGCAGAACCCGAGGAACTTCTTGTTCCTGTTCTGGAGGTCAGGTTATCCTGGGACACCCAGGCATTCCATGCCTGTGCTTCAGACARCTAAATCATTCCTAGGTAGTCTGGRAACTTGTTTCTGTCAGTGAGTAAAYGGTGGAAGATTATTTTCAGAGTTCTGTAAAGGTCAGCAGAATAATGATAATAAACACAAAACAATAACTTGGCAATTGGAAGGAGTAGCTTAAATAAATCAGTTTTTTTTCTAGGTCGTTAACTGTGGAATTTTTTCTATAGTCTTGGTAGCATAAAATTTTTGTTTGGTCCCTGGAAGAAAKTGGGGAGATTTGGTATCCCAAGAAGCGTGAACATGACAACATAAAATGCACATTACTTTAGGATTTAGGATACAAATATCTGATTTAGATGAATAGGTCTGAATACATTTTTCCTTTGGAAAGATGTGACTTCCAATGGCCTTTAAAGCATTTATCTTCAGAAGGTTATTTAACATCTTAGTGAAATGACGAGCCTCAATTTGCTGGACTATTATAAAGTCTAAAGAGCTGCTGTGTTTGATTTAAGGAATTTAATTTCATTAAATGCAGCAGCTGATATTGCTGTCACATCCTGCTGTGAGCTCACACTYAGTAAAGCAGTGCCTTGAGAAAGCACCTGCCTCCTGCTGCCGTGGCTGATGCTTCGCTTTGTGTGTTTTCTGTCTCGATATTTTTTTTGTTATGAGTGTGAAGTCTGAAACTGCATCTTTCCAACGCCACGTCAGTGACTTCATCTGACACATTCCCTTCTTTTTCCAGGAGCATCCCGAGTCTTCTTCCGAACCCGGCCATGCTGTCCGTCCTGCCGGCCCAGCCGCAGCCAGCTCACATTCCACAGCCACTCACGGCAGCCCTCTGGTCCCAAACCCTCACCCCAAACCCCCTGCCTTGGAGAAGCGAGGATTTCACGAGTCTTTTACCAAGGCCAAGCCAAGGAGCTTCAAGATCCAGGCTGTCGCTCCAAGAGAATCAACTTCCAAAGTGACTGAACGGGGCCCCTGGGAACCCCGGAGCAAAAATGGCACTCAGGAACAGGATCCTGGCCTTGTGGATCTGGATGATGCAAGCCTTCCAGTTAGTGATGTGTAGGGATGGAAGTGTTTGGAGAATGATCCATTTGTTCGGTCCTTTAATTTCCTTGCTCGGACTTTGAACCAAAGAAAATTCCAGGAAATGAGAACAAAAAAAAAAAAAAAAAAAAAAAAAAACGAAACCGGAGCACTGCTGTTATATATATGTATGTGTGTGTTCCTGTGCACACATGGGTATATATAATGTGTTTGTGTGTTGCCTTGCAGCTGAGGGTCAGAAATGGACCTTAGGCGTTTTCTCAAAGCCTGATGGTAAATCATTTACTAGGGAGGGGCCAAACTGCACAATTTAAGARAAAAAAACAACCCAAAACACATTAAAAAACAACAAAAACAAAAGTACTTCTGCAAGTAGGCAAGGTACCAGCATCTTCTAATTCCTAATCTGGCAGATTTACTAAATTTGGAACTAATGCTCTATTGCAGAGAACTTATTGCCAACAAATGTGATTATTTAATTTCGTCTTAAACGACAGTAAGATTTTAGGCATAGATGAGAATTTTTTCTCTCTGTGACTTTCAGATACCAGGAAATGCACAAAGCATTTTCTTCTGTAGGATCAACAGTGTCAACTGATTTGTTATCAGAACAAGAATTCTGAACTCCCTTGGAATTCTAGTTATGGTGCTGTAAAATTTCCACTAAAATAATATTTTGAATAGTCAGCCTATTTTTGATGCACTCCTAAAGGTGGGTTATAACTTTTTGCACATTTGGATTTCCATGGACTGCATGTAGTGATGTTTTGGAGGGGGGAGAAGAGAATTTGGACTTTGGGAATTTGGACACTTTAGACCTTTTGAACTAAGTAGGGTTTATGTTGTGTTACATTAGGCTTTGCAGCAATTACGTTTCCTTAAATGTTTAAATGTATTGTTTGGTTACTGTTTGGAGAATGGTTTCCTTCCCAGTGCTTTGTGAACAGTTCTTGTTTCCCTATTGATCAGTGGAAGAGCTCGTCGTTTAGTTTTGTTGTTACTGGTACTGAACTGTTCCTAGTCCTGCAATCGTGGCCTRTTAACTTTTGGTGCACTAAGAATCTGAAGTGCCTGTGTTTTCTCTCACCTTGTTGAAACACTTTTGGGTTAGTGATGTACACAAACCGTTCTTGCTGGCTTGGAGTTGCTCTGGATTAGCGTAGTTTGAAACAGCTCTTTGAAACAGAAGATTTCCACCAGGGGTACCGGTGTTCTGGTGTTGCACCCACTGCTGTGCAATATGTGTTCTTAAAAAGTGAGTATTTGTTGTTTGTGTACATTGTGTTATGGGGCATCAGTGATGCCAAYGAGGAGAACCTTTACATTTCAAGTATTGGATTAGATGGTGTGTACTTTCCATCATTTTTTTGGAAAAAAAAATGTTTGCTTTAATCCCAACCCCACAAATATCTCATGCTGCTGCTTACTGTGATCCTGATTGTCCAGCTTTGTGAGACTTCCTTAAGGAACCTAAGATACATATCAGGCAAGTCCATCTTCTCTCCAACTTCCAAACTGACTTCCTGCTCGAGAGATRTGGATGGCTTTACCACAGCAATTTGTTGATCCCAGGATAGAACAATTGGTGTCATATAAGAATGGAATATAATTGATTTCAAAACCTTAAATTGTATCAGCACCTTCTTTTGGTTTTGGTTATTTTTTTTTTTTAATCCATAAGCTAACTAACCACTGTCTTCATTCAGTGGTATCTGTAAATTACTGGTTTTGTTTGACTCTTTAGATAKATGTGAAAACTAGCACAGAATTGGAAGTTACTGTAAATGTCTGTACTAGTGTTGTAGGTTTTAATTTCTCTAAAAATAAACCAATAGCTCTTTAAAAGCTTATTTTTTCACAAGTACATTCTGTGTGGAAGACACTTTGCATTGTAATATTTTTACTGTAGTCTAACATCTGAAATCACTTGCTCTGGTACAGCTTTCACACTGCATGGTCATTTTATTATATTTTGGTATTGGCAATTTTACACATTGGGTGGAGGTAAAGCAGCTCCATTATGGGACTTCAAAAAAAGAGGGGAAAAAGAGAAAAATGAAAAAAGGAAAGAACTACTGTTGTAGTTCAGTAGCATAGGGAAATATTTGTGGTTGGTCACTGTCAGGGTCTCCTATTTATCAGTACTTTTATAAATCTATGAAAATTGTTAAATTATTTTAGAAACAGTGCTGTAAATATGTCACATTTAAATTGTCAATAAATCAGTTTGGGTAACTTAAAATCACATCTGGTTGAGTCTCTTTGCACCATGGTAAATATTTGATCAGAGCAATATATTCCTTTTCAGCAGGTAAGAGATCAGATTCTCCTTTATCCATCCATAACATCTCTTAATTCTTCAAATGTGATCATGTTGGTGTAGCCCAGGAGTGAAGTTGAAAGTCAGCCCAGAGTGAGCTGATTTTCTTGTGCTGTTCTCAGTTTCTTCTGAGAAGCTTCAAATGTTATGAAAGGGGTATTGATTAAAAACATATTCCRGGGGAAGAAAATRYAACATGGATTTTTCTGACTTTATATGGATACTTCAGAAAGGTTTTYTCTAAGAAATGCTTTCCTGAAATAGATTGTGCACAATTGTCCAGATTACTCTGCCCCTTTACAGAAGAGGTAAATTTTTCTGTATAGTTTTAGGTTAAAACCCACTGTGTTACAATATTTACTGAAAATGGACATGCTGACTCTGCAGTGCACATTCCTGGAGGCTGCTGAGGGGTGATGCTCCAGGATATTGTTTAATAGAAAGTGAAATATTCCTTACCCTCGTGGAATAACAGGATGTCAGCACCACCTAGGGGTCACACTCCAGCTTTAAAAGTCGGTCAAGTCTACTATTTGCTTTTAAAATGCGTTTCATACATAAAAACGGATCTGGAGACTCCACTTGTTAAGTCACTGGACTGTTCCAGGTTGCTTGGTTTTTGTTTTTGTTTTTTTTTTCTTTTAAATTTTTGTTCTTTTTTAGGCTATTATTTTTTATGTTTTATGGTAAGTATTATAATAGATGGAGAAATTACAGAGTGCAGCTAATGCATGCACTTTGAAGGTGTGGGGCAGAAATAATACTGTTTTAACAGTATTTCATATTTTTAATTCATGGAATTTATTAATTTATATTTAACAATATTAAATAATTGCATATTAAATAGATGTGGGAGAGGGAAGAAGTGAAAGAAGGGGAAAGGTGGATAGGGAATTTTAGTCTGAACGTTTAAATCTAAAAAGTGGAGTTCTCTGCTACATACAGTTTTATTTTTTATCAGTTTCATTTAATGACTTAGTAGTCACCTGTATTTTGGAGAATAGCCTATGAACTCTGATGCTCCAAGCCTGTGAGCTGCTGAAATATTTCTGAGGTCTTTCTGTCTGGAAAAACCTGGATCTTGCCCTGTAAATGAGTTGTGTCTGCCTGGATTTTTCACTTCTGTGCATCCTTTTAGCAAAAGAAGCTGGTACTCATTTGTGAACGTGCACTAATGGTGTGGCAGCAATTGAACGCTGCTCTTCAAAGTGTCACTTTTGACACTGTAATCAGGGATTTGCATTTCAAACGAATGGAATTTTGCATATCACTACATATGGTGAGCACATCTTGTAGGAATTTCAACCACTCTGCCGCGTTCTCCTGATGCTCACCGGGCACGTCGGGACACCTGAGTCACATCCCTTCTCAAAAGATGGGTGTCAGCTGCAAGTCCGCGGAGGGACTGCCTTTGTTTTCTGTGAATTACAAAGTTTCGACACTTGTTTTACAGTCTGCAGTGGAATTCGTGCGCTCCTGCCTGTAGGTTTGCCCTCTGCAGGAAGGAAATGCCACCTGACCACAAAGACGTACTTGGTGCAGATTAGCAATTGTTTCTCGGGAMGGGTCGCTTGGGTTCATGGCAGGCTTTACAAAAGACACTCTGATGGCTCATTTAGTTTGTAAATTATGCCAAGAGTTAATGCTTGTCCTGATTATATCAGGAAAAGAACCTGGAGTTTTAAATTCCCTGGTTTGCAGCCATTCTCTTTCAAAGCAATGACTTTTTTTTTCCCCCACTATGTAGCAATGAATCCGGCAYATGTTTTTAAAAAGGTTTGTTCTTTCTTTGTTTTTGGAAGACTTCTCTTGTTATGTTAAAGTAGAGAAGCCCTGGGGTTTTTGGGAGGTGGGAGTAGAAATGTTACAGTTTTTTCCCCCAGAAAATCTGAGAGGAAGCC
The DNA here is from genome assembly GCF_030028575.1 of Malurus melanocephalus. Lineage (NCBI taxonomy): Eukaryota > Metazoa > Chordata > Aves > Passeriformes > Maluridae > Malurus > Malurus melanocephalus. The sequence continues at coordinate 81,139 of NW_026623726.1, read as the reverse complement.
ATTAAGGAATGAAGCAAAATGATAATAATAATAATGAAGCAAACGGACAGAATAAGCCTAGAAAAGCTCTCTGCAAAGTCCAGGATGTTGGAGTTTGCTCAGATTATCAGCATTCCAGCCTTCCCAAACCTCCTTCATCCTCTTTTCTGGCCGGGACCCTTCTAGACCCAGACTTTACCTTTTTTTTCTCTGGCCAAGTGTGCTGTGTTTTCATCCTTTACTTGCTTCCCACCCTGTCCCTGCGTGCCCAGATGCTCCGAGGGTCACATTGCAGGGCAGGGCTGGATGGCACAGCATTCCTGACAGCAAAGTTCCTTATCTCTAGGAGAATTTCTAGCCTGTGATCTCTAGGTGGAGCCTCCYGTCACCCAGTTCCATTTGAAAAGCRGGAGATGAAATATTTCCCCGCTGAGTCTCTGGAGAGTGTTTTYCACGCCGCGTTTTTGGCCTTTCTGGTGGTTCATGTCTGCTGGTTTGCAGAGCTGCTCTGCCAGACAGGTGGGGGAAAAATGAAAATTGCTGGGTTCGCGGTGCCTCTCGGGTCTGAGGCKCTTCTGCACAGATCAGATCCACAATTAACAAATCTATTTTTCAGTAARCTCATTTATTAACCTCCCCAAAGACTTAGCTCAGTTATTCTGGAAAACGAGGTGTTAATTTTCAGGGTTTTGTGTACCTATATGAACACTATAAAATTAATATCATATTATATTTTAATACTCTATAGAAGATTTACATTTTTACCAAGAAGAGCTTGAGGCTATACTGCCTGCTGAGTTGTTTGAAATAACAAATTGTATGCCTTTGCTCTTTAGCGCAAAAAAAAAAAAAAATAAGGGGTTAAACCCAAACCAAACCAAAAACCCCCAAGCCAATAAAACCCAAAGGCCTATTAAAAGTAGCCAACAAGCAATGGATAAATTATTGATAACTTGGAAATATTTTGCCTTATCTCTCCATAGATGTATACATATGTACATACATTAAAACTCTTTAAACGTGTAAACATTTTTAAGTTTTTCTTAGACTGGTTAACACAAAATATTTTAGTATTAAGGCAGTTTTCTGTGAATTGTTCCATTTTGCTGCTTGAGTCACTTCTGAAATCATGTAATTCTCCTGAAATCTCTTTTTTTTACAGAGCGTAGAAGTTATTGGAAAACAGCAGATGTAAAAAGTCACACTGGAACTTTACCAGACACCATTGGAATGTACATGGTTTCCAAACTCCAGGTACTAACTAAGCAGTTCAGTAAGTTTTGCACACAGTTTTATAAGTTTTTACGATGTTTCCTGGAATAATTTGAATTTTGACACTTGGAACGCTGCTCCTACCTGCTCAAGTGGCTCCTTGTTAAACTTTTCTTTGGAGAAAAGACTTGAGTGTTTCTGTATTCATGCAGTTGCTGACAAGCTCAACTCCTCGGTCGCAGCTCATCTAASAGTTAACAGCATTTCATCTTGCCTAATGGGCTGTAAAGTTCATTAGCTGCTTGGTTATCGGTGCCTGATAAAGGTACACTTAAATAATTATAGATTGGTAGTAAGTTCAAAAGTTTAATCGGCTTCTAATTAAAAAAAAAAAAAATTGGCTTTGCTCGATTTCCAGCTCAGTTAAACCGTTTCCTCCCAGCTTTGGCAGGGATGCCCTGTCCCTCGGAGGGCACTTGTGTGTAATTAAAGCGCCTTTCAGAGCACCTTGTGTGTGCCCAAAGAGCAGATGGCAGAGAGGCCGCTGTCCATAGGTTCTGGCCGTTGCCCAGCTGCCGGATAAATGGGATCAGCCCGCTTGCGGGATGGTGGAAAGCGACTTTTCTTTTTTTTTCTTTTTTTTTTTTTTTTTTTTTTTTTTTTTTTTTTTTTTTTTTTTTTTTTTTTTTTTTTTTTTTTTTTTTTTTTTTTTTTTTTTTCATTATTATTTCGGTTGATTAACCTTCTGCTAATTGCTGGTATCCACCTCGCCCTGCGGCTCTGAATATCTCGGGTGAAGTGGGGGGCGGGCAGAAGGCTCGGGAGCATCCTTCCTGCCATCCCTCGGGTACCGGCCAGCGCCTCCCGCGCCGGGAATGTCACGGGTGTGCGGGAATACCGGGCATTCCCKCTGGGGATGGCTGATATTTGCATACATTTCCATATAATGCATGTATCGCGTTACTCTTTCTGTTGCAGGACCGCGCTCCTCCATCCCCTTATCGGCGGCCAGCGTTATCGGCGCTCACTTTTGATTGCTTTCCCGTAATTCCCGAGGTGGGGAAGCCTTCACCCCCCTTCCCGTGTTTGCAGGAGCGCGTTATCAGCCTGATCTTAATCGCCTGTCGCGATTTCGATGCTTTCACCGCCAAATTTCCCCGCTGCGCGCAGCGCCGGACCGGAGCCGTGCGACCGCACCAGCCGAGGCGGCGGGGACGGGTGTCACTGTCCCTGTGGGGGTGTCACTGTTTCGGGGGGGTGTCGCTGTCCCGGGTGGATGTCGCTGTCCCGGGGGGGTGTCACTGTCCCAAGGAGGTGTCACTGTTTCGGGGGAGTGTCACTGTTCTGGGAAGGGTCTCACTGTCCGGAACGGGGTGTCACTGTCCCGAGGGGGGTGTCGCTGTCCCGAGGGGGTGTCGCTGTCCCGAGGGGTTGTCACTGTCCCGGTGGGGTGTCACTGTCCCAGGGGGATGTCACTGTTCTGGGTAGGGGTGTCGCTGTCCTAGAGGGGGGTTTCACTGTCCCAGGGGGATGTCGCTGTCCGGAGGGGCGGTGCGGGGGTGTCCCAGCCGGGGGGGGCCGTGCCCTCTCTGCCGCCCCGCCCCGCCGCGTCCCGGCTTAAAGCGGCCGCCCGGCCCCCGGCGCGCTCACCGCGCTCACCGCTCTCGCCGCCCCGGAGCCGCCGCCGCGATGCCGCTGCGGGGCTGTTCGCTGCTGCTGGCGGCCCTGCTGTCCTCCGCGCTGCCCTCGCTGCTGGCAGCCCCTCCGCCCGCCTGTCCCGAGCGCTGCGATCGCTCTCGCTGCCCGGCGCTGCCCGCTGCCTGCCCCGGCGGGCCGGTGCTGGACGCCTGCGGCTGCTGCCGGGTGTGCGGGGCGGAGGAGGGCGAGGCGTGCGGGGGCCCGGGGGGCTCGGGGCCGCCCTGCGGAGAGGGGCTGCAGTGCGTGGTGCCGCCCGGAGCCGGCGTGCCCGCTTCGGCCACGGTGCGCAAGCGATCGGCCGCGGGGCGCTGCCAGTGCACCAGCAGCGAGCCCGTGTGCGGCAGCGATGCGGTGACCTACGCCAGCCCCTGCCAGCTGCGGGCCGCCAGCCGCCGAGCCGAGCGCCTCCGCCAGCCGCCCATCATCGCYATCCAGCGCGGAGCCTGCGGGCAGGGTGAGCTGGGGCTGGGGATGTGCCGGGGAATCGCGGGGAAAGCGCGGAGGGTCAGCCCCACCATCCCCATCCCGGCTCGGGGAGGAGCGCAGACAAGGCTTGGCCGCCGCTCAACTCAGCTCAGCGAGAAACTGGAGCAGGAATGCGGCTTGGCCGCGGCTTCCAAATGCCGGAGGGAAAAAAAAATCATACCCGACTTAAACTTATCTCTCACCCCCCGAGGAGTGATGCAGGGCTCGGAACTGGGGGAAACTGGTGCAAACCGCAGAAAAGGGTACGGATGCGGACCCGGGCCCGGCTGTGCGGYTCCAGCAAAGTTTGGAGAAATAACTCGAGCGCGCTCCCGTCCCGGTGCTTTGTCACAGGGAAATGCCCCGGGGGATAAAGCCAGGAATGCAGGAGCGGTTCAGATGTGATGGAGCAAAGGAGGGGGCAGAGCAGGCTGCTGCCTGCYTTGGCCCGGCTTGGCAGATGCGCTTTGATTATTAGTAATAGACTTGTTGGAAAGGGGGAAGCCTGTAACAGCGTGTCGAGCTCACTCTGGAGTTTTTTGTTTGTTTTTGTTGRGGTTTTTTGAGGATGGAGAYRGCCGCCGATAAGTARCAATGCGTGGCCTTTTTCCTTCAGCATTCTTTGGCTGTCAGTGCAGTCAAATCGAATGAAATGTGAGTAGTCCGCGCTGCAGGACGGATGCAAGTTATTTGTAAGCGGTAYAAAAAGGCATTGCTGGGTTACGAAACTGTGGCTCGGCAGCTGGAGCGGCTGGACCGAGCAGCCCGGCCAAGAGTTSGGTCTCGTAGGAGCGGAGAGTGCAGGATGTGACACAGAGCGGGGCAGAACCGTGCCGGGATAAGCAGGGGATGGATGGCCGTCACAAAGTGCAGTCCTTAATTCAGGCTGGATTAAACCCCGTAAGCCAAGGCTGTATATCCCTTCCAAGCCAACCAGCACCATCAGAGAGTCATTTATAAAAATTAACATGAATTAAGTTTATAATTCGGAAATGGGAGTCCCCTTTTAGTAAGTCAGCGCTGTTTCAGCAAGGATTGATTATTTCGGTATAGGTTTTATAATTTCTGGACTTTTTCTTTTAAAACACATATTTTTCTATATTTAACCATCATGTCCAGCAGAAAAACGTTCTGATGTAGAGTGTCTGTGTGTGTTCAGCTTGGGCAAAATCCCGATCCTGTGTTGCAGACCCTGCTCACAGCTTTGGTGTCAACACAATCAATTTTTTGTACCCCTGGTTGTCCCCTGGGTGTCAAAGCTGTCTTGTGCTCCATGGGACGTTGCTGGCATTTGCTGACACTGGAGACAATCAAACCTTTCACGCCACCGTTTCCTGATGCCCAGGATAAGACAATGCCTTGTGATTTTTATTCTCGATTCGTGAAACCAATATTGTTTTCTCAGCCATTTCTGCTGAACGTTTGCAGAATTGGAGCTGTGTTTGAGCTGGGAGCAGTACGTGCCTCTGGTGGGGTGTACAGAAAATGCACAGGCTGCACAGAGACCCTGTCTGAGAAAGCTCTGCGGTTGTAGATCCATCAGGAGTAATTCCAGACAGTCATTTTGCCCTCTTGCACCTCTGGGACAAAAAGAAAGTGCTGGAGAAGCCAACCAGTGGCACATGTTTATCCTAGATGAGAGCAAACATTGCTACCAGCAAAGCTTTTTTTCATATGTAAAGAACCTAAAATAAAAAGGGATGGAGAGCAGACTGTAAAGAGCTTGAATYGATGTTTTGAAAAAAAACATTGCCTAATATTTGGCTCCTTAGAGTGGTTAATTTTTAATTTTATTTGGAGTTCATCATCGGGAGTGCTTTTCCTACCTGGGGATTGAGTTATCTTTGGTAACACACCCATGTAAATGATTTGGTCGATAGAACGCAATAGCCCGAGGAAATGAGGGGTTGGGGATGTGGAGGAAGCATTTGGATAGCACTTTTTGTTGTTTTTCATCTTCATACCACTTTMGTAGCTGGTCAAGTACAATATTGTATCTGTTGTTTTGAAAAAAAGTAAAACTTTTTGTAATTTTCAATTTTTATCTACGCTCCGCTCCCGGTGCTGGTTTTTTGCCCTTCAGTGATTCCCAGGGAATGTGTTCAAATGCGAGTTTGAGAGGATGCAGAAGAGGCAGGAGCAGGTTGCTCTGGGTCTGTCTGTGTTAAGGGGGATGATTCCYTATGCAAAATGAGCCTTAAAAGACTCAAGTCCTTGCCAGGAATGTCCAGCTGTGCTGTGGCCGCGGGCAGCACCACCAGTGGTACCCACCCTGCTGTGCCTGTGGCACCAGTGAACCTGTCCTGCACCACCCCTGAGCTGCAGCTGTCACAAAAAAACCTTCCCATCCCATTGAGAGCGTGAGAGATGCTGCCAGAGGACATTCAGAGCCCGTGCTGGTGCAGCTCAGTGAAAATCCAAAAGCACAGAGAAGGTGAAGGTGTTCCAGGCAGAACCTGTGGCTGTGTCCGAGCATCCCACACTCCGAGTGAGCTCAGCATTCAGTGGTGAGGTTCAGAGCGCTGCCAGGATGTTTTCTTTAGCTTCTGCAAATATGTTTTGGGTGCCCTTAAATCCCTCCTGCTGACCAAGGGAAGAAAGCTCAACACACATCTTAAACCAGGCTTTCTTCCCTTCCTCGTTTTTCCCACAAGAGCTGGCAGGCGTTTTGGGACACTGTAAAATATAAACTAACCTGGGTTTGTCCTTTCCTCATTAATTTGAGGAAGAACCACATTCCTTGTGGTTGCTCTCCATTTCTGACTATATTCTGCYGGGTTTTGAGCTGATTTGATATGTTTTCATGTTTTTATTAGGCTGACTATGTCGAATGTGGCATCCCAGTGAGGTCAGCAGTGCTGAGCAGCTGTGGCAGGTGGCTCACGCTGCTGTCCCAGGCTGCTCACACCATGATGTCACACTCGATGGCAGCTCTGGTGGTGTAAATTAGGCATCTCATCACTCGATTGCTCGGGAGGAAGGCAGAGGTGAGGTTAGGGGGAACTCATTCTCTGTATCACAGATGCAGGCTTTGCTACTTCACAGTTCTAGAGACGGAGAGGGAGAAGCAAAAAAAAAAAAAAAATTGCTCAAACTCAGTTTCTTGCAAAGCGGCTGACTCTGTGTTTTGAAATGCACCAGGCAAAACTGCATCCAAGAGGCTCTGTGTAATTATCTGGCAGGAGAAAAGGACCTCTGCGGTCAATAACCCATTTGTCATTAACGGAGTCCTTCAAAAACAGCGTCAGAGCGAGCTCAGTTTGCAGCAGAGGATGGAAGGAGATGGATCTGCCTGCATTTCTGTGCCCGTGGTGCTGATAGTGCTGATGGGCTGGCAGGGCTGAGCCTCGCAGGAACCAAAAACCGGGGCAGGGACAGAAACTCAGCCGGGAAAGCAAGCTGTGAAGGTTGGGAACTCRGCCAGATATTTATCAAGGGGGAAGTTGATACTGTTGTTATGAACAAGGCTTTCAGCTGTTTCCCYGAAGATAATAGCAGGCACACGGTGGTGTTATTATTTTTATTATTTGTTTGCTGAAGAAGTGTTGGGAGACCTTGGCAGGTTTCTGGCACGTGCCAAGTCTATTAAAAATGACCCGTGAGGATCAGGTTTTTGGTGTCTGGGTGCACAAAGGAGCATCCCAGTGCTGCTAAATCTCTTCTCTCTCCCTCGGTCACTATTTGGGTGGTCTGAACATCATTATTTTCCAACTTTTCCTCAGTCTATTTTGCAGCAGCAGGAGAAGGGGGGCAGGGAGGGAGGGAGGGAGGGAGGGAGAGAAGAGGCAGCTGAAGGCAATGGAAATAAATAGCAACATCTTTCCAGAAGAGAACCAATCCCCAAGTGTGGGATTCAAAAGCTTTTCCAAAGCCAAGTATTCAGCTCGGAGAGGAGACAACTGTAAGAAGTGATTTGTCTGAAGAAGCTCACCTTCTCCCTCTCCACATCCAGATTCCCTTCCTGGGGAGCAGGCAGTAATTTTGCAGTCTCCAGACTTCAAACAGTGATGTCAGTAAATACAGATTTGGAACAAGGAAAGATTGAATCCTTTCATCTTCTGGCCTTTGGAATTGCAAGGTACCCATGGACCAGGCAGGAATTCTTGAGGCTTTGAGTAAGCAGCAGGAGTGTTGTTAAGCAGCAGAGTTGGGATGTGAGGGAGGCAGCACATCCCGAGCAGTTTTCAGGCTCTGCCGTCCAAGAAATAGGAGAAGCTGGAAAATATTTTTCAAATGTGAATTTACGCGTGCTKGGAGTGAAGGAAAGCAGCGTTAGAAATAGAAACTGGGGTACTGTGGAACTTGATTTGTGCTGCAAATAAAGCCATTCCTCAGCCCCACGAGCTGCTGGGGCCTCTAGGATCTCTGGCTGGACTTGGCAGAGTCTCCCTCATATCTATAGATAACAGGAAGGTTATAATACCTAAAGCTTGTGAGACGGCACAGGTGAGAAGAYATTTTACATTTTAATGAACTGARAAGATCTTTGCTACCATATTTTAGCAACTGGAGATGAATTGCACAGGCAGCCAGAGCAGCTCTTGAGTTTCTGGGCTGATTTCAGGTATCTTGGTGCACTGAGGAGGTGAAGCACAAGGCTGGAGGCCGCTGGGTTGTGCAATKTGTTACAAATGCCCTGCCAGGAGCCGGTTTCTGGAGGAAAAAAGTGGGAAAACAAAGCAAATGTGTGTGTCCCGTGTGAGCAGACGGGTTTTGCTCTGCCTTTCCTGCACACCAGCCCTGTCAGTGTGAGCAGTGGTGTGGCAGTGCCATTCAAACTCTGTGTGGTGGTGGTTAAAACCTCATTCYCCTCTCTGTCATTTTTTCCCATCAGGGTTTCTCAGGTTTTCCATTTCCTCACTCCTGTGAAACCTTTTTTTCTTTTTTTTTTATTTGTGAGACACAGGAGAGAGATGTGCAGCAAATTGTTCCCGCATCCACTTTTGCAGAATTGCTGCTAGAAATACCAGTGAGACAGATTTAAACGACCAGGTTAAAATGTTTCTGGTAGCCCTTGGATTTGCACGTATTTTTTGCTGATGGATAAATAAATGCTTGCTAAATCTAGGAGCTATGCACAGAAGTCACCCACTGATCTAAAATTTGAAACAGTTTTGATATGAGAAGGTAACATTAGGAGGAGCTCATGAAATTTTTCCAGAGGCYGGTGTCATTGCCCCGTTTCACAGATAGTGAATCTAGGGCAGGGAAAGATAAAGAGCTTTGCTCAAGGTCACCCAGCAGCAGAGCTGACAGCAAACTGAGCTTTCAGGAGTTCTGCTCATTTTTCTGCCCCTTGCCAGCATTGCTGCTCGGTTTTCCATGACTTTTCTTTTCCATTACTCCATTTCTCAAAYTTGCAGCCTGCAGTTTTGGCTCCTCTCTGCCACAGCATCGATGATCTGTCGATCTGCATCCGCACAAAATCATCTTGGAGGAGGGGAGAGCTGGGCAGACCAAGCTCTAGGAAGGAAGAAAAACCCAAACAAGTCTCTCCCCTCCCGCCATCCCACCCCCAAAATAAACACAACCCCCAGGAATCTCAAACTCCGACGTTTGTGGTGGTAAGGGATGATTCACTCCTTTTTCCAGGACAGCAGACACTGTTTGGCATTTCTGCCCTTTCTCTATCTCTGAAGGTAAAGCTTGACTCGCCCTTGTTTATTTTTGAATTCAGACACTGAAAGTGGGCAGGAAGAAACCACTGAGAAATAWGAAAAATATTCGGATGATCCATAAAATAAAGCAGAATAGGTGTGTGAATAAAAATGTCACTATTTAAATAGCGAGTGTTGATAAGGGAACAGAGAATATAATAATAGGAAAACCCTAAATATCTTTGAAAAATGCGTATTTGAGAGAGTGAAATAGAAACCTGCTCTCCTTTAAACCTTTCATGAGGAACTACAGGAGAAGCAGGGTGCCATGTGACAGCACTGCCACCTCTTTCCTCCAAAAGGATGGCAAAAGGAACATTTCTCCATTACTCAGCCACTCTCTGATTTCTGATGCCTGCATTCAAACGAATCTGGGTGGTCTTGGAGTGATTCTTGAGGCAGATGTAGAAAATACTGCCAAAGGCTGACAGATTTTTCAGCCTGCTGAGGCTTTTGCAGTCTAGTTGYGTTGGGTTTATGTGTTGTACAATTACAACATCCCAGAGCAGGAGTGTTGCATGTTTTATCACTATTTTGAGGTTTTTCTGTGTATTTTTTTCTGCAGATTTGATCCTTATTTGTATGAATTCCATGTCACTCCAAGTCCTGCAGAGTGGTGAAATCAATGCCTTCTCCAGCTGCAGCAAAGCAGCATCTTAGGAAGCTTTTTATAGGCTTGCCCCTTAAGAGGTTTTTTTTTTTTAGGTTAGAGAGAAGTTTAAGAAGCAKGAAAACAAGAACTTGTTTTTATTCCCTGGTGCCTTCATACCAGGGTTCCTGGAAGTTGAAGCTAAGTCTCTCTTAAGCAGGGATTTCTTCTGAAGATGCAATGTGAAAGTTTCTCACATACTTAAAATGAGATCTTGATGTGTTTATAATTTTARGAGGAATTCTCGAGATCAGACAGCTGCTGCTTAGTGTGGGATATAGGAATTATCACATCRTTGGTGCTTAATGAGTGTTTTGAGGTTATTTTGCTTCTTCTCTGCCTGCAGTGAGTGGAGCTGGGAGGTAAAGTAGGGTGATGACCCAACTTGGAAAGGACACAAACTGAGCAGAGCTGGAAAAAAAGGAGAGGAGAAATTATTCCTGACTCATCCGTTGTGTTCCCAGCCTTCTGCAGAGAAGGGAATTCATCCWCTTTAACCTGTTGGCTGAAATATTCTGCTCCTCTGCCTGCAGGAAACAGGGCAGACTCTTTTCCATAACTACCTGACTTATATTTCTGATTGTTTCCAGCTCTGGCAGGGCTCCTGTTAATGCCATTTTCGAGCTCAGCACTCTTTGCCCTTGTCCTGAGTTGCTCTTCACCTTCATTCCGTGTGTCTGAGCATCTCCCTGCCCTGCTCTGCTG
>NW_026623726.1:56059-69813 GCF_030028575.1 Malurus melanocephalus | reverse complement strand
CTGTGCCTTTGTCAGGGAGCTCCTGGCCCGTGATTAATTTGTCACCTCCATGAGCTCTGCACTAACATGGCACTGCTGCCCCGGAACGGCGCGTTCCTCCTGCCCAGGGCTCCAGGCTGCCTGTTTTTGCACAGCCTGGCTTCCCTCCCACCTCACCGCTGCTGTTTACAGRAGGAATTGCAGTTTCCTGTTGTTTTAGATGGAGCTGTCGCTCCTCTCTGGATCCCTGCCCTCCCTGCTGACACCCAGTTGCCTTTGAGCCTCTCCCCAGTTTGAAAGTCTGTGGCTTTTTGCTCCCTGCTGCTGTAATCGTGAGTSTGTTCTGCAGGGGCAGCCAGTGCACTTGGTTTATAAAGGAATTTCTGGCATTCCTGGGAGGTTTTTATATCCGTATTTTCTCCCTGTGAGGTTCTGCAAGGGTTGCTAGAGCCCGAGACTGATCCAATCAGATAAAATCGGGGTTATGCCCATTTTTGAAATAAATCTAAGACACTAAAGCACAAATTGCTTTTCACAGCTTGCACCCATCCAGGGCGTTCCTCCTTTGCWGAACCATCCAGCCATGCAGCTGAGTTGTAACAAAGATATTCTGGTATCTGATCCGCTTCCCACTTGTTCTGCTTTGTAGATAAGTGGGTGGAAAAGTTCCTGTTCCTGCTAAAATGTAAAGTGTAAATCTGAAATTATATAGGAACTCCCCAGGAAAAAACTGTGGGCATGGTGCATGAGGAAGTCTGCCCACTGACCAATCTTCAGTGTCAAGAACATCCTGAATTGCCTTGGTACTGGGTGCCAAAGGGCTCTGATTCACACTGACAAAGAAACTGGGCTAAAAAGATTGCACCAAAGTTCTCTGAAGGCTTTGAGTTGCGATTTTGTTATATTCAAATATTTTCTGTTGTTCTCTTGTTTTATAAACRCAAGTGTCCAAGCCTTAAACACTTCCAGGGATGGGACAMCAGACATCRGTAACATTCTTGTGTTGCCAATATCTGCTTTTACTTATCCTACATTTGCTTTTCTGAGATCTTTCCCTCTGCTCAGGGCAAGCATTAATTTGCAGCCAGTAGTGTATCAGTATAACATCAATTAAAACTTGAGTTTTTTCACCTTCATTTTGTTACTCAAACGTGCTTTTGTTACACAAGCGACCACACATTGTTCTGAAAACTGTCCTGTGTCACCATTAATTTGAGAGCTGTTCTGTTCTATGAACTTTGTGTAGATTCCCTGTTTTGTTTAGCTTGGCAGCTGCCTTTGGTTTGTTTAAAATCGGTGATTAAAATGAATGGCTTTATGCTCTTGGATTAGCAGGGAAAATACAAAGTCCTTGTTAARGGCTGCCAAGAAAGAATTGATCATCTAAATATTATGGTGATGGAAATGGACTTTACTTTYCCTCTGCACGTGTGCATTTATGCCAAATAGCAATTGAACTTGAAATCCTCACTTTAATTTTGCAGGAAATTGCTGCAGGAAATATTTTAATTGAAGACCAAATTCATGCAGGTTACCATTGGGAGAGATTTCAAGCATTTTATTCTACCATTATTTAGGGCTATGAAAATATTTTTGCTTTTAAGAATGTCACAGTAATACAGAGTTTCCTCCCAGAAATCTTTGAAATGTCTTGAATTTCTCCATGGATTATACAGGGAGGAAAAATAACTGATGCAATAGCATCTCTGTTAGCAAGGTGCTGTGGTTTAGACCTCTCAAAATTCCCTCCAATAACCTCAGAGCTGCTCTTGAGCAAATTGCCTGTGACACGTAGAATGTTGTTTCTTATTTTCTTAGTGTTTTCATTGCATAATACCCTTTTTTTGGTGAATTACACAATTTATCCTTGAATAGGAAGTGGAATATTTAGGCTTGCAGTCTCCTGTAATTTAAAAAAAGAAAGAGTGGCAGCAGATTCCCACACTTCCCCTTTTCTCTTTCCAGCAGGGTTTGCCAATTCATCCCCCAGTTGAGCACCTTTGCTGGAGTCTTTTTTTCTTTTTTTTGTCTCCACAGCCAGAGGTTTGAACGTTTTCCTATGGCATGAATGGAAGTTTGTACAAACACCAGCAGTTGGAGTTTTTATTTGGGAGGGTGGAAGTTCTCCAAGCAAAACTTGGTTTGTGGTTTGTGTCAGTAGTCGCCGGTTCTGGCAGCCCAGAGGTTTCGTGAGCGCTGGAGCTCTTTTGGTTTCGTTCTGCAGAGAATCCCAAACCCAAGCTGTGCTTTCAGACCCTCGTGTGTGTCTTAGATATGTTGTTAAGCCTCTATTTTCAGCAGCCTGGGCAGTTTAATATTATTAATTATCCCATAAACTTCAGCCCTTCAGTGAAGGTGGCATGGAGACACTTTATGGGATGTGCCTTTTCCCCCTGTCATTGTGTCCGAGATAAAAAGTACTATTGAAGGGGTGATTGTGTTGGTTCTAACTTCAGTCAGTGGGAATTTCAAGAGGAATGAGAGAATAATCCCCTTTTTGAAAAGCTGAAAACTGGGTGGTGAAAGAAGCCGTGTCTGACTGAGATGTGCCCAAAGCTCTGTTTGAAGATCCTGTGCCCCAGAAGCCCTTCCAGAGCAGCAGACACTGCTCTCCCAACAGAGGGGTAGATGTTCCTTTGGTGAGATTTCTATCTCCAAAGCATCTCTTCAGCTTTGAATTTTTTTTATTTTCAGCCCAAAATAACCACCACAAGCAGCGTGTGTGAGCTGTAAGCATCACTGCACCGGTGCCACTCTGGGTAATGACCTAACCAGAACACAGATCTTAATTTGCTTTTTGGCTCYTCTTTGTGAAACCAAATTACTTCAGTTGTTTACAGCTGGGTGTGCTTTTTTTTCGTGGCTTGGTGCTCTGTCTTGCTCTCCTAGCAGTCTGTTTACTGATTATTAGCCCTGTTAATGCCAGTTGGCAGAGATTTGCCTTTTCATTTCAGGGCTGGCAGCCAGCACACCTTTGAAGCCCTTGAAGAATTAGTTGCCTTGGGAATTCTTCATGCTATAACCTATTTATATTTTTTAAGTCCTTTTATTGATTTTTAAATTTTTTAAATTTTTTTAGTCATTAACTGAATTCACAACAATCATCTTTATAATGTCATTAATAAATGTTTCTTAGCTGTGCTTGTGGGCATTTAGAGCATTGTGCAATAGTTCAATAAAAACGTTACAAAACACAATAATCACAGCATATAAATAGAAAGAGGAGCAGTCTGGGAAGATCTGAACGTCAGAGCCCGAAGGTATTTAGGAACTAGAGCTTTATTCAAGCCCAACACTCAATGATTTAAAAACAAACCAAAACAACACCACCCCCACAAAAAAAATTGAAATCCTTCCCCAAACAAAAAACCCCAAAACATATATTTTCTGCTAAGATCTGAGCTATTGGTTCAGCTGGAAAATATATGTGTGAGAGAGAAGAGGAAAATATATCTGGTGAAGTTCTCAGTGTCACTGCTGTTTTCTACAGTGGCTGGTGATGGCTCAAAACTGCCCTGTGGTGGCTGAGGAATCAGCCTCTGCTCATATTTAATTTGTAATATTGGTGTTTTTTTGGCAATTTAGGCTTCCACGTAGTGGCTTCTGCCTCGGGTCAAATCCCAGATAAAATTTCACACAGTGGGGATTTCTTGTAGGAAAGATCAGCCCCCCTTGTGTGGCTCAAAGAACGATTAGCTGCACAGAACATTGAGTATGTACATAATATGCAAATTATATGCATGCTTATTTTGGCCTCTTTTTTATGCCCCCCATTATATTTTATCTCAATGACAGAAGAAATTTTCAATGTGCTAATACTTGCACAGCCTTCAGGCTTTATGTTGTTGGTAAAGACCAGCTGACAGGAATTATTTTCGTTAACGTTAATTAATGAATTCATCAGAATAATACTTTGGCTGTTGTTTATTTGCTTTAAAAAGGTATGTTTTCCATTTAAACGGGCAGGAGTTCAAGAGCAGTTGCAAAACTGTGTTACACAATGCAGGAATTCCTAATACATAAGCAATAGGCAGGCGTGGCCAGCTGCTGGGAGCTTTTTTTGGGTCAGTATGCCATGAATTAGTATTTATTATCTAACTTTTTTTAAGTATGAAATTCTGAATTTTTTTTTTCCGCTCCGCAGTTTGGTTTGGGACTGTTTGAGGAGGCGGATTATGCACWGAATACTGCTGCCTCTGAAATCCTGGCTTTTGTAGGCTCCAGTTCTAAGGGAGGGCAGCTCTGAGGTGAAGTATTAGCAGTCTCACCATGTACAGCCTGGGCATCCTTTTTCTTCTTCAGTAGCTAAAAGCAAAAAAGATTGAAGGCATAAAAAAAAAAAAAGCGGTGCTTTTCCTGTGCAGTTCCCTCATCCGTGGAGCTCTCTTTTTTTATTTTTTTTTTTTCCCAAGGGCAGGATGTGACCTTTGGATGTCTACAGCTCTGCAGCTGAGATGAAATCATTTTATAAGCAGTGATCAAAAAAGCGAATCGATGGATGCGGCAGTGCCCTGTGGTGTTTTAGCCCAGCACCACGTTAATCCCATCTGATAATCTGCCCAAGCACCTATTTAAYGCAAGTGGAGAGTTCCAGACTGCAGTTCTCATTGTAAAAATTTTCCAAAACCACCCCCATCAGAGCTGTCAGCTTTACAGCAATRGCGTGACTTGTTTAATACTGAATATTTCCAACAGAGGATAGAAATCCTTCGGTAAATTGATATTTTTTTTGATCAGCAAGCCCTTATGCTTCTGTGGGGTAAAAGCCCAAGGGCAACAGCTCATGTGTGAATCAGAAAGCCCAGAATACTCTCGAGGAAGACAGGTGAGGACAAAAGTTTCCTGATCGATGTTGCTGCTCCGTAAAGCAGATAAACGTTTCCAAAACCGCATACAGATTTTGTGGTTACTGTTGGTGGCTGCTGCTCGTGCCTGGCTGTGTTTAAAAGCCCTTGAGATACTTCACAGGGTATAAATAAGGAAAAAAACTGGCAGATAGTGTTTGGGTTGAGGGCATTGTGTGCTGGTTGGCGTTGGAAGTCACCTGGGATGTGTTCGCCCCTGAATCAAACCAGGGTCTGGACAGTGTTCAAAGAGGGGGCATTTTGTTCCCAAATCATCACTGCCTCCAGTGTGTACTTAAAAATTTGCATGGTTTTCCACTCTGGTTTATCCAATTGCAAAGGGCATTCAGGGTTTCTGAATTGGGGTGGTTTTATGGGATAGTCCTCCGTCCCCTGTGATCCTGCAAATAAATCGTCCTCGTACACCGTCAAAGGCACTTAGAGCGTCCACAAGCTGCTTAGGGCTTTAATCTCTGCACGGATTTAGAGGCCAAATGGCAAAGATGGATGGGAGCAGCACAACACATTAATGCTCCTCTGAAAGTCTGTCACAGGCTTGGCTTGTGCCTGTGGAGCGTGAGATGGAGGCACCAGATAAAACCGAAGTGAAAACAGAGGGTGTTTCTTGCCTCTGAAGAATACAAAACAACTCTTTGGGGTGTTCCCAATTTCCATAGCTGCTCCCATTTTTTAAAGAGGAATGTTTTGCCCCTGAGCTGCTTGAGAAGGAGGAGTTGTGTCAGAACTGTGAGTTTTTCCCAGAGATTTTTACACATCTCCTGGTGCAGACAGGTTCTCTGTTGGCCACAATGGGAACTGGATATCCAGTGGATTTTTTGAAAATCCCACTGGCCCCTCTGGAATACTCAGTGACCATGAGCTTTTGTTCGAGCACAGCCCAGGAATGCAGAGCTTTGTGGTCCCATTGTCCCCGGGTGTTATATCTGTTTTACAGCCCTGGGGGTGGCTCAGTGACCCCAGAGCAGGGTGGGATCCAACCCTTTGGAGCTGATGGGCTTTGGGGGCACCAGAGGAAAGGATGCCTGGAGTAAATCTGTGGGGTGTGGGGA
Source organism: Malurus melanocephalus (assembly GCF_030028575.1). Taxonomy (NCBI): domain Eukaryota; kingdom Metazoa; phylum Chordata; class Aves; order Passeriformes; family Maluridae; genus Malurus; species Malurus melanocephalus. The sequence continues at coordinate 63,920 of NW_026623726.1, read as the reverse complement.
AGGTGTGGGTGCCAGGCAGAGCTGCTGGCTCAGGATCTGGGGACACTGGTGGGAAAGGAAGCCCAACCTTGCACCCCAGTTAAACTTTCTCAGCAGCTGCTCGGGGTCAGGACCTCGGTGTCCTCGGCATTTTACAAACGYAGCAGCCTGAGACTTCAAAAACCTCCAAGAAGGCGGATTTTGGCAGAGGAACAGAGCTCGTTTGTTTAATCCAAGGAGACCATACAAGCTAAGTGGACCATCCAGAAAAGGAGAGAGGCGATGGAGGCATCTGAGTACAAAATCCCTTTCACAAAGGGRGAGCGGGYGGTGCAGGCAGGGAACRARCCCTGTGCTCCTCCATCCCTGGGCACCACAGGGGGAGGAATGGGATCAACCCATGCTGCCCCATGGCCCAGTGGGGTGCCCTCCAGACCAGTTTTCATGGGCAGTTTGTCCTAAGGATAAAGCACTCTGCCTCCATGCAGAGAAATCTACAGCCAGGGGTCATGCTGTGGATGAGTTTCAAGGAAGGGGAAGAGATCCACTCGGAGCTTTTTTTAATTCAGGTGTTTTGCAATGACCCTCCTGCAGTCACTTGAAGAACTCATGACATGTYCTCTGTTTCTATTTCAGGCCAGGAACATCCGAACAGTCTGAGGCACAAATACAACTTTATTGCAGATGTGGTGGAGAAGATCGCTCCTGCTGTGGTTCACATTGAATTATTTCGCAAGTAAACAAGATGCCCAGTCTTAATTTTTTTTTTTTTTTTTAATTCTTGAAAACGGCTGCCAGCTTGCCAGAAATGTTGATTGATGCTATGAAACAGAAAAGAGGTTTTGAGATAATAAATATTTGTCATGCTTAAGAATTTAGGATAATTTAAAAGTCATGGGGAGAAAAAAGAAAGTAGTTAAACAGATGGATGTGCTTTATCTTCTTAATGAGARCAACACCAGATATCTTAAAATATTAAACCCCACCAAACTCCTTTTGGCTGTGTGTTATTTGGAGTGATTTGTAGCACTAAATATTTTATTTCCCTTGTCTTTTAGACTTCCTTATTCCAAGAGGGAGATTCCTGTTGCCAGTGGCTCGGGGTTCATCGTCTCTGAGGACGGGCTGATCGTCACCAACGCCCACGTGGTCACCAACAARAACCGGGTGAAGGTGGAGCTGAAGAACGGGGAAACTTATGAAGCAAAAATTAAAGATGTTGATGAGAAAGCAGACATTGCACTAATTAAAATAGATACTCAGGTGAGTCGTTAAAGCGAGACACATTTTATTGCTCTAATTTGGCATTCTCTTTTCCAAAAAGCATTGCTGGTTTTTGGGTTTGTAGGATAAACAAGCTGTTTGCTGGGCTGTAGAGGATTTATGAACTAGGTGGATGCACATTTTTAAAAGCTGAGTTTGTGTGTGGTAGTAGTTAATTTTGTCAGCTCTCAGTGACAAAATAGCACTTTTTAACACATCCTCAAAATAAAAACCAACACCAGTTTGCTGGCTGGCTTGCACGTACTAAATCTGATATGACTCTATCTTAGAGAGGAAATGGGAGTGTTCTGCTTGTGCTCACCTGTCTGGAGTGCCCATATTGGAGTCATAAAATGCTTTTAGAAGATTCATTTATCCCTCACTGATGCAGATAATAAAATGGAAAATGTCTTGAGAGGGAGCATCTTAACCATGGAAATTCAAGCCATTTGGGAAGATGTTCTTACAGCACAAGTGGTTTTCTGAGCAGCCTCCCAACCATCCTCTTCCTCCATGTCAAATGTTCATCTCTCAGCATTCCTGCACCTCCTGCCACAGCAGAAAAGCTGTCAGGAGGTTCTGCACACGTGGCAARTGGAACATTGTGTGGAAATGCTGCGTCATGGAGACACAATGAGCTGAATGTCACCGTTTGGGTTGCTGCTCCTGTTGGCTTCCCTCCTTTGGTCTGTCAGTTCTGACCTCCGAGTTTAAGGGGCAAGAACGTTTCATTTGAAACACATGACTCAAAAATGTGTAGATCTTGCAGCGTTGTTTGAGCTCAGCCCTATTCCCCAGCGAGGTCAGGAGTGTTTGTGCCAGAGTTCATGTCTGAACGAACGCCTGACGCAGAACTCTTGGACGACCCGAGATGCAAAGAGCTCCTGCTGCTCCCTTGCCACCTTTATCACTTAAAACCTTTTTCTTTTTTAAAAGTTTTGTAACAGCAACGAGGCAGAGAAACTGAACAGCACCCAGAATGCTTTTGCCATGTTGTGTTTTTTTTCTGTTTTCGTGGGGTTGCTTATTTTTGCATTTTTATATTAAAATAAGCAAAAACAGCCACAAAGCAAAGGGAAAGAGCTCCAGGATGGGCAGGATATGGCAGAGAGTGAAGGGAAAAGTGCTTTGAGGTTGGAAGAACAATGTGGTGGGAGAGCAGACCAGAGGAAGGTGAGAAGGAGAGGATTTGGAGCAGCAGGAAGGTGAACTTCGGAGAAGGAGAGAGGGGGCATGGAACTGCTGGGATGGATCATTTTGAGGAAAAGAGCAGACATGGGGTTGAATGTTGAGATCCGAAGGAAATGGCTCCAAATTTCCCTGCGAAGGTGGGAGAAMCTGGAAGAAACTTGGAAAAAAGGGAATAGATCCAGCTGAGCTGCTTGTGATGGAAACCACAGCTCAGCAGGGCTGGAATTGGTCTGACCTGCCCTTGGCAARGATCTTATCAGCTGTACAACCCCGTACCTGGGTGTTTTACTCCCCATGGCCTCTCCCATTGCAGCTCAGGAAAATATGGAGAAGACTTGGGGAAAGTTTAATGGGATGGGAGACACAGATTTCCAGCCAGGTTCAGTAAATCCCAGTCCAAGGTGAGGCCTGAGGCACCTCTGTTCTCACAACAGGGCTTGTTCTGCGTTTGGAGAGTTAGAAACACAGCTTTTTATGTGTTCAYAAAAAAAATTTAAAATGGAAACCCAGTCAGCTGAGGAATTGATTCTCAGACTGAACTTTTATGGGACATTTTAAAATATCTCTTTCAAGTTCACTGTTGGAGCTTTCCTTTTTGCACTGAAATGCCTTGCAGTCATTCAGATGCATCAAAGACTTTTTAAAATCACAGAGGTAATAATTTATCAAATTTGAAAAGTATTTTCTGGATAAAGAAGTCAATGGGATGGTACAAATCACCCTTTAAAAATCCAGATAAGGTAATGAAAACCATCCCTAAGAATTTTTCTGAAGTAAAAGGCAAATTCTTACATTGGAATAAATTATTTGAAGGTGACATCAAAGATGCAGAAGGGCTTTTTTCTTCTTTTCTTTTGTGTGGCATGTGAAGGCAGGATCTGAAGGGTGAAGAATGCTCTGTGGTTAGGAACAGAGCTGGCTCCAAGTGTGGGATCAGGCTGTCAGCTGSTATTCCCAAAGCTGTTCAGATTTTTGCAGCAGCCTGAATGCTGTTTTTCTTTAAGGTGTGAACATCTGGCCAAAGACATTACCAGAACTAATTTGGCTTTGCTGAGGAAATGAAAGAGGTTGGTAAAATCTGGGCACCAGCAAGGATGAACTTGATTAAATCCTTCTCCATGGAAAAACATCTTGCAGTCAATGAGGAACAGAAACCTTGGGGCTGTTGTTCCARTCCTAAAATGTGCTTGTTTTTACAGTCTATAAAAGAGAGCAACAGCATTTATTGAGTCTGCAGTGACACAGAACAGTTTGCTGGAGTGTTGAAAATAGGAAGTGAAATTGGAATCGATGTGGTAGCCATGAATCCAACCTAAATATCCTTCCAAACACAGCAAGGAGACCACAGCACTGCAAAGGAACAGCACAGTTGCAGATAATTGGGCATAAACATGCAAAATTTATAAGACTTCCCTAGAAAACATTTGGATTTTGGCAGCATAGGCAGGGACCGGTGAAATAAATAATCTGTCCTRCGAGGCACGTGTGACACTGCAGCGAGTGTGAAACCCATCAAAACTATTGCACAACACTCCAAAGGCAGCAGATGCTTTTTGCTGGCAGAGCTGGACTGTGGAATTCATCTCAAGGCAAATAACTACCTTGTTAAATCAGAATGTGTGATACAGCTGCTGAAAAGCAAACACCAGCAGGAGGGGAGGGAATTTCGGGGTGGTTTWATGGACAGTGTCAGGGTTAATGGGGGCAGAATGATAAAAGAACCCCACCCAAATGGAAACTGGAATCCAGAAGCAGTGGAAGGTGGAGATGGCTTTTGCCTTGGAGACCTTTTTCACCCCTGGAAATTGAGCTCTGTCCASAAAACTGATGTCTGGTTTGGCACTGAAGGGAGGAGCACGGTGAATGGCTTTCTTTTGAGGCGTTTCTTCTTTTTACATGCTTAAAAACCAGCCAGGACACACCAAAATCACACCTGTGGCGTAGAAGTCATGCCAGATCCTGAAGATTTTTTCCCTCAATGTGGCCAGTTCCTGGCTCTTTATCCCAGACAGGATTTGGCACCAGCGTGGTGCAGCAGCAGTGGGGTTGTGACCCATCTCTAATTTGTGGTGGCGTTTCAGCTGAAACCTTCAGCTTCAGGTTTCTCCTGCACCTTGTTAAAAAACACTTAGTTTGGCACTTTTAAACCAACAAGACCTTCTGCCCTCACTCCTCTAGTGGTTTCTTGAGGCAATGAGCATCTGTATCTTTGTGGTCAGAGGGGATTTGCTCTTTTCCCCTGTGTGTACAAACTGGAGGAGGCAGGAAAGCAAACTTTCCTGTTTGTGCATCAATATTTTAATGGCCTACATTTTGAAAAAACAAACTACTTGGGTGCCAGATGTAAGTGGCTTTTCTGAAATGCTATTTCACTTTGAAATCTGTCGCTGGATAAAGGTTGCTTCCTCTCAAGAGCCTAAGAAAGATCCACATATTGCTTCCAGAAGTCTTCAGGATCCATAGAAATGGAGTAATTTGTAAAAAGCTTGGGCCTTAACTCCTTTTTATTCATCAGTTTAGGCAGCAGTGGTTTCCTGCCATCTTTCAGATTCTTGTAGCCCTCACTGTGGGGACAAAGTGCTGGTCTCATGCAGCAAAATGCACTTCTACAGGGTGGGTCTGCCAGCACCAACATTTTTTATTACTATTTTGATTCTATTTTTTGCTTTTTACTGTAATTTAATTTTTGTTTTATTTCTAAGGGATAACAACAATCTCTTGCCAGGCAGTTGAAAACCTGGTGACATATCAAAACAACACTTCATCCTTTTCTTCTTTTTTTTTCCTGCAAGCTTCCCATGCTCCATATTTAGATAAGGAAACTCAGTTTTGCTTTTCTAACTATAGATGAAATAYTTTTGGAGGCTTGTAATGCCTTCAGCTTGGGTTTTTTTGTTTTCTTTGGCTCCCAGTCAAGCAGTTTCTAGATTGTAGATGATACTCTACATTTTTATATGCTCATGGCCGATGTTTTTATTTTGCCATAATGYACTCTGAAAGCTGAATAGTTTCATTAGTCAGAGCAGAAATGCAATTCCCTGGGCAGTTGCTTGTTTTGCTGGAGTTACTTACAGCTGAATTAGAGTCCCATACCAGCATCTGTGCCTTTCCCACCTAAAAATAAAAAAGCATGGAGGAGATCTGCTGCTGTTTAACACAAATTGAACTCAGAACATTTGTCTCCTCTTCATCCGTTTATTGAACTGCAAACTGCTTCCTGCAAATTCCTGACTTTCCAGCCACGAACCAAGGGGATTACAGAACAGAGGAGAGGGATTTGCTTGCTTTCTGTGCCAGCATAGAGATGCATTCACTTATTTCATGGGTGAAAAGGTTCAAACCAAAACACCTCCTGGTTGTGGCYGTCTCTTGGTTTCCATTTCTCTGTGGCTGTGGCTGTGCCTGGTGGTGGTTTTGTGCTTCCTGYTCTTTCAGTTTCAGAGCTGTTTTGTCCAGATTTCATTTATTTYACCTGGCTCAAGTTATGTTGCTGGTGCACATCAGGTGAACACGTGTGCTGTGCTTTAAATCCCAGGGTCAATTTTGGACCCTGTGCTGCAAGARGGACCTGGAGGAGCTGGAGYRTGTCCAGGGATGGGAATGGASCTGGGGAAGGGTCTGGAGCCCCAGGAGGGGATGAGGGAGCTGGAAAGGGGCTCAGCCTGGAGTAAAGGGGGATCAGGGGGGACCTTGTGGCTCTGCACAACTCCYKRMMRGRRGGGRMMRSCMGGGGGGTCGGGCTCTGCTCCAGGGAACAGGGACAGGAGGAGAGGGAACGGCCTCAGGATGGGACAGAGGAGTGGGRTAGTGGGATAGTTCTGTTCACAGAAAGGACTGTCCAGCCCTGGCACAGCTGCCCAGGGCAGTGGTGGAGTCCCCACCATGATTTTAAAACCATGTGGATGTGGCACTTGGGGGCATGGTCAGTGGTGGCCTTGGTTAATGGTTGGACTCAATAACTCCAGAGCTCTTTTCCCACCTGAATGACCCCACATTTCTGTGATCCTCCTGGCTGTTGGTGCTGATCCCCCCTGCCCTGCTCTCTCGTGCCACAATTACCATGTCCCACTGTGGGACAGAGCCTCTCCTTGTGGCAGCGAGCAGCTCTCGTGTCGTGGGAGTTGTGTTTACCCAGGCTTTGAGTCAATCCATATATAAAAACGTCTGAAGCCCCTTGGGATGAGAAAGGCTTAAAATATTAACCCTAATGAGTGTCTCCTTGCCTGGCTGGGTGTAAACAGTGAGTCATGTGCCACTTCRGGGTTTGCATGTTCCATCCTATTCCTGTGTGCCTGTTTGATTGAGAAAACACATCCAGCAGAGCCCCACGGCTCCATCAGAGCAAGAATTAGAAAAGACAGGGGTAGAAAAGAAGTTTTTGCTGCCCCAGGCCGTGCAGTGAGTCACTGGGAGAGCTGGGTTGGGGTGCTGGGTGTTCCTGGCTCCCTGGTGCTGTAAGGCATGGTCCTGTGCCTGGCATTTTAATTAACTGCGAGGGCAAATGTGCAGTTAACCAGGAGATTAATGAGTTGGGATGGTGGTTACATCATCCTGACGGCCATCAGACGTGATGTAAAAATTGAAGAATGCACATTTATGAAGTACAGTTGTTATTTATATATGTATTTATRTATTTCACAAGGATTCCTCAACTTCCTCGGGATGAGCTTGCCAGGGGAAGGGTGCAAGGGCACAGGGAGGGTGTTCTGACATGATCCTGGTTACAACACTGCCATGAGAGCCTGCAGAAAGGTGTTTTTCCCACTCTATCAAAGGACCTTAATAGGTTTTATGCTGATTTAATTTCAAAACCAAGTATAAATTTAAACCAAGTTTAAATTAATACTTTTTTTGTTTGTTTGTTTGTTTGTTTGTTTGCTTTTTAATAATGGAAAATATAATACTGAATGTGGCAATGTTTTAAGCTATATGAAGCCCAGCCCAACTACAACCCATATATTCATCACCACACTTCTTCATGACATTCTTTTGTAGGGGCACTGATCTATTTACAAGTTAATGTAAATATATTAATTACACACTGATATATTTACAAGCTAATGTAAATATATTAATTGCACACTGATAAATTTACATGCAGCACTGTCAGTGCTCTGCCCCACACCATCATCAGAAGCAGAGGACACATTTTCCAGAGCTGGGTTTCATAATAAGTGCAGGACCAGGTGGTTTTTGCAGTGGATTTGTGTTTGTAGCGAGGGGAAGGTTTAGCCAGGCTTTCCAGAAGGATTTGGATCACAGGGGTGACCCAGAGCCAATCCTGCAGCAGCAGAGTTTGAACTGCAGCCCAGCCAGAAAAGGCACAGGCTTGAAGCCTCAGCACAATCAGCAGCAGTGGTATTAGTCAGAGAGTGTTCCTGTGCTTTCTCTCTGCTGCCAGATGCGATTTGGGCTTTGTGGCTGTTGT